>NW_026048462.1:601045-901567 GCF_023864345.2 Schistocerca serialis cubense
CAGAAATTGCGCCGCTATGAAAAACTATAGGTTCTATGACATTTCCATCAAATTCGAGTAAGGTTTCTGAGGGAACGACAGGATTTTCTTTTGGGTTACTACTATCTCCTTTCCGATGCACTATTCCTTCTTTACTGCATCCGTTTCACCCCCGCATTGACGAATTAACACAGAAACTGCGTCGCTATGAAAAACTATGTGTTCAAAATCTACTAAATCGAATAACGTTTCTATAGAATCGACAGGTTTTTCCTTTATGATACTACTATCTCCTTTTCGATGCACTATTCCATGATTGCTGCATCCCTCGCTCCCTCACATTGACGAATTAACACAGAAATTGCGTCGTTATGAAATACTATGGGTTCTATGACATTTCCTTCAAAGTCGAGTAACGTTTCTAAGGGAACGACAGGATTTTCTTTTGGGATACGACTATATCCTTTCCGATGCACTATTCCCCCTTTACTGCATCGTTCGCTCCCTCACATTGACAAATTAGCACTGAAATTGCGTCGCTGTGATATACACTACGTTCTATGACTTCTCCTTCTAAATCGAGTATCGTTTCTATGGAAACGACACGATTTTCTTTTTGGAAACGACTATCTCCTTACCGATGCACTATTCCTCTTTACTGCATCCCTCGCTCCCTCACATAGACGAATTAACACAGAAATTTGTGACGCTATGAAAAACTATGTGTTCTATGACATATCCTACTAGATCGAGTAACGTTTCTATAGAAACGACAGGACTTTCCTTTATGATACTACTATCTCCTTTCCGATGCACTATTCCATGTTTGCTGCATCCCTCGGTCGTTCACATTGACGAAGTAACACAGAAATTGCGTCGCTATGAAACACTATGATTTCTATGACATTTCCTTCAAAGTCGAGTAACGTTTCTATGGAAACGACAGGATTTCCTTTTGGGTTACGACTGTCTCGTTTCCGATGCACTATTCCTTCTTTACTGCATCCTTCGTTCCCTCACATTAACGAATTAACACAGTAATTGCGTCGATATGGTATACAATGGGTTCTATGATATCTCCTTCTAAAACGAGTAACGTTTGTATGGAAACGACAGGATTTTCTTTTGGGCCAGAAGTATTTCTTTTCCGATGAGCTATTCCTTCTTTACTGCATCCCTCGCTCTCTCACATTGACGAATTAACACAGAAATTGCGTCGCTATTAAATACTATGTGTTCTATGACTACTCCTTCTAAATCGAGTTACGTTTCTATGGAAACGACAGGATTTTCTTTTGAGATACGACTGCCATATCTCCGATGCACTATTTCTTCTATTCTTCATCCCTCGCTCCCTCACATTGACGAATTAACACAGAAATTGCGTCGCTATGACGTACAATGGGTTCTATGACATCTCCTCCGATATCGAGTAACGTTACTATGGAAAAGACAGGATTTTCTTGTGGGATACCAGTAACTCCTTTCAGATGCACTATTCCCTCTTTACTGCATCATTCGCTCCCTCACATTGACGAATTAACACAGAAATTGCGTCGCTATGGTATACTATGGTTTCTATTACTTCTCCTTCTAAATCGTGTAACGTTTCTATAGAAACGACAGGATTTTCCTTTGGGATACTACTATCTCCTTTCCGATGCACTATTCCTACTTTACTGCATCCCTCGCTATCTCACATTGATAAATTAAAACAGAAATTGGGTTGCTATGAAATACTATGGGTTCTATGACATTTCCTTCTAAATCGAGTAACGTTTCTGTGGAAACTACAGGATTTTCTTTTGGGATACGACTGTCTCCTTTTTGATGCACTATTCCTTCTTTACTGCATCCCTCCCTCCCTCACATTGATGAATCAACACAGAAATTGCGGGGTATGAAGTACTATGGGTTCTAAGACTTCTCATTCTAAATCGAGTAACATTTCAATGGAAACAACAGGATTTTATTTTGGGCTACAAGTATTTCTTTTCCGATGCACTATTGCTTCTGTACTGCATCCCTCGCCACCTCACATTGACGAATGAACACAGAAATTGCGTTGCCATGATATACTATGGGTTCTATGTTTTCTCCATCTAAATCGAGTTACGTTTCATTGAAAACGACAGGATTTTCGTTAGGGATACGACTGTCTCCTCTCCGATGCCCTATTCCTTCTTTATTTCATCCCTCGCTCGCTCACATTGACGAATTAACACAGAAATTGCGTCGCTTTGAAATACTAGGGATTCTATGATTTCACCATCTAAATCGAGGTACGTTTCCATGGAAACGACTGGATTTTCTTTTGGGATACGACTATCTCCTTTCCGATGCACTATTCCTTCATCACTGCATCCCTCGCTCCCTCAATTTGACAATTTACACAGAAATAGCGTTGCTACGAAATACAATGGGTTCTATGACATCTCCTTCTAAATCGAGTAACGTCTCTATCGAAACGACGGGATTATCTTTTTTGATACAACTATCTCCTTTCCGATGCAGTATTTCTTGTTTACTTCATCCCTCGCTCTTTCACATTGACGAATTGACACAGAATTCGTGTCGCTATGAATTACAATGGGTTCTATGACATCTCCTTCAAATAGAGTGACGCTTCTATGGAAACGACAGGATTTTCTTTTCGGATACGACTGTCTCCTTTCCGATGCAGTGTTTCTTCTTTACATCATCCCTCGGTCCCTCACATTGACGAATTAACACAGAAGTTGCGTCGCAATGGTATACTGTGGATTCTATGACTTATCATTCTAAATCGGGTAACGTTTCTATGGAAACGACAGAATTTTCTTTTGTAAATACGAGTATCTCCTTTCCAATGCACTATTCCATCTTTAACGCATCCCTCGCTCCCTCACATTGACGAATTAACACAGAAACTGCGGCGCTATGAAATTCGATGTGTCCTATGACATCTATTCCTAAATCGAGTAACGTTTCTATAGAGACGACAGGATTTTCTTTTGGGATACCACTATTTCCGTTCCGATGCACTATTTCTTCATTACTGCATCCCTCGCTCCCTCACATTGACGAATTAACACACAAATTGTGGAACTATGAAATACTATGGGTTCTATGACTTCTCCTTCTAAATCGAGTAACGTTTCTATGGGAACGACGGGATTTTCTGTTGTGGATACGAGTATCTCCTTTCCAATGCACTATTCCTTCTTTACTGCATAACTCGCTGCCTCACATTGACGAATTAACACAAAAGTTGCGTCGCTATGAAATAATTTGGGTTCTATGACTTCTCCTTTTAAATCGAGTAACGTTTCTATGGAAACGACGGGATTTTCTTTAGGGTTACGACTATCTCTTTCCGATGCACAATTCCTTCTATACTGCATTCCTTGCTTCCTCACATTGAGGAATTAACACAGAAATTGCGTCGCCATGAAATACTATGGGTTCTATGACATCTCCTTCTAAATCGAGTAACGTTTCTATGGAAACGACGGGATTATCTTTTGTAGTACAACAATCTCCATTACGGTGCAGTATTTCTTCTTTACTTCATCCGTCGCTACCTCACATTGACGAATTAACACAGACATTGCGTCGATATGGTATACTATGGTTTCTATGACTTCTCCTTCTAAATCAAGTAACGTTTCTAATGGAAACGACGGGATTTTCTTTTGGGATACGAATGTCTCCATTCCGATGCACAAATCCTTCTATACTGCATCCCTCGCTCCCTCACATTGAGGAATTAACACAGAAATTGCGTCGCTATGATGTACTATGGGTTCTATGACATCTCCTTCTAAATAGACTAACGTTTCTATGGAAACGACGAGATATTCTTTTGGGATACGACTATCTCCTTTCCGATTAACAATTCCTTCTTTACTACATCCCCCGCTCCCTCACATTGACGGATTAACACAGACTTTGCGTCGCTATGAAATACTATGGGTTCTATGATATCTCCTTCTATATCGAGTGACGTTTGTATGGATACGACAGGATTTTCTTTTGGGATACGACTGTCTCCATTCCAATGCTCTATTCCTTGTTTACTGCATCCCTCGCTCTCTCACATTGACGAATTAATACAGAAATTGGGTCGCTATGAACTACTATTTGTGCTATGACATCTCCATCTAAATCGAGTAACGTTTCTATGGAAACGATAAGATTTTCTTTTGGGATACGAGTATCCCCTTTCCGATTCACTATTACTTCTTTACTGCATCCCTCGCTCCCTCACATTGACGAATTAACACAGAAAATGCGTTACTATGAAATTCTATGCGTTCTATGACATCTCCTTCCAAATCGAGTAACGTTTCTATGGAAACGACAGTATTATCTTTTGGGATACGACTAACTTCTTTCCGATGCACTATTCCTCCGTTACTGCATACCTCACTCCCTCACTTTGACGAATTAACACGTAAGTTGCGTTGCCAAGAAATTATATTTGTTCTATCTGATTTCCTTCTAAGACAAGTTACGTTTCTATGGAAAAGACATTATTTTCTTTTCGCATACAACAATCTCCTTTTCTATGCACTATTCCTTCTTTACTGCATCCCTCGCTCCCTCACATTGACGAATTAACACTGAAATTGCGGCGCTATGAACTACTACTTGTGCTATGACATCTGCTTCTAAATCGAGTGACGTTTCTATGGAAACGACAGGATGTTCTTTTGGGATTCAACTATCACGTTTCCGATGCACAATTCCTTCTATACTGGAGCCCTCGCTCCCTCACATTGACAAAGTAACACCGAAAATGCGTCGCTATGAAATACTATGGGTTCAATGACATCTCCTTGTAAATAGAGTAACGTTCCTATGGAAACGACAGGATTTTCTTTTGGGATACGTGGATCTGCTTTCCTATGCACTATTCCCTCCTTACTGCATCCCTCGCTCCCCCACATTGACGATTTAACACAGTAATTGCGTCGGTATGAAATACTATGGGTTCAAAGACATCTCCTTCTAAATCGAGTAAAGTTTCTATGGAAATGACAGGATTTTCTTTTCGGATACGACCATCTCCTTTACGATGCACTATTCCTTCTTTACTGCATCCATCGCTCCCTCACATTGACGAACTAACACAGAAATTGCGTCGCTATGAAGTACTATGGGTCTGTGGCATCTCCTTCGAAATCGAGTAACGTTTCTATATAAACGACTGGATTTTCTTTTGGTATACGAGTATCTCCTTTCCGATGAACTATTCCTTCTTTACTGCATCCCTCGCTCCCTCACATTGACGAATTAACACAGAAATTGCGGGGCTATGAAATACTATGGATTCTAAGACTTCTCATTCTAAATCGAGTAACGTTTCTTTAGAAACGACAGGATTTTCTTTTGGGCTACAAGTATCTCTTTTCCGATGCACTATTGCTTCTTTACTGCATCCCTCGCTCCCTCACATTGACGAATTGACACAGAAATTGCGTCGCCATGAAATACTATGTGTTCTTTTTTTTCTCCATCTAAATCGAGTAACGTTTCTAAGAAAACGACAGGATTTTCTTTTGGAATACGAGTGTCTCCTCTTCGATGCACTATTCCTTCTTTTTTTCATCCCTCGCTCCCTCACATTGACGAATTAAAACTGAAATTGCGTCGCTATAAAATACTATGGGTTCTATGACATCTCCTTCTAAAGCGAGTAACGTTTCTATGGGAATGACTGGATTTTCTTTTGGGATACGAGTATCTCCTTTCCGATGCACTATTCCTTCATCACTGCATCCCTCGCTCCCTCACATTGGCGATTTAACACAGAAATTGCGTTGCTATGAAATACTATGGGTTCTATGACATTTCCTTCTAAATCGAGTAACGTTTCTATCGAAACGACGGGATTATCTTTTTTGATACAACTATCTCCATTCCGATGCAGTATTTCTTCTTTACTTCATCCCCCGCTCCCTCACATTGACGAATTAACACAGAATTTGCGTCGCAATGATATACTGTAGGTTTTATGACATCTCCGTCTATATCGAGTGACGTTTCTATGGAAACGACAGGATTTTCTGTTGGGATACGACTGTCTCATCTCCGATGCATTATTCCTTCTTTACTGCATTCCTCGCTCTCTCACATTGACGAATTAATACAGAAATTGCGTCGCTATGAAATATTATGTGTTCTATGAAATTTCCGTCTAAATGGAGTAACGTTTCTATGGAAATGACATGATTTTCTTTTGGGTTACAAGTAAATTCTTTCCGATGCACAGTTCCTTCTTTACTGCATCCCTTGCTCCCTGACATTGACGAAATAACACAGAAATCGCGTTACTATGAACTATTATTGCTTCTATGTGATCTCCTTCTAAATCAAGCTACGTTTCTATGGAAACGACAGGATTTTCTTTTGGCATACGACAATCTCATTTTCTATGCACTATTCCTTCTTTACTGCATCCCTCGCTCTGTCACATTGACGAATTAACACAGGAATTGCGTTACTATGAAATTCTATGGGTTCTATGACATCTCCTTCCAAATCGGGTAACGTGTCTATGGAAACGACAGTATTTACTTTTGGGATACGACCAACTTCTTTCCGATGCACTATTCCTCCTTTACTGCATACCTCGCTCCTTCACATTGACGAATTAACACAGAAGTTGCGTCGCTATGAAATAATATTGGTTCTGTGTGATCTCCATCAAAAACAAGTTACGTTTCTATGGAAACGACATTATTTTCATTTGGCATACGACAATCTCCTTTTGTATGCACTATTCCTTCTTTACTGCATCCCTCGCTCCCTCACATTGACGAATTAACACCGAAATTGCGTCTCTATGAACTACTATGTGTGCTATGAGATCTGCTTCTAAATCGAGTGACGTTTTTATGGAAACGACAGGATTTTCTTTTGGGATTCGACTATCTCGTTTCCGATGCACAATTCCTTCTATACTGCATCCCTCGCTTCCTCACATTGACGAAGTAACACCGAAATTGCGTCGCTATGAAATAGTATAAGTTCTATGACATCTCCATCTAAATTTAATAACGTTTCTATGGATATGACAGGATTTTCTTTTGAGATACGACTATCTCCTTTCCTATGCACTTTTCCTTCTTTACTGCATCCCTCGCTCCCTCACATTGACGAATAAACACAGAAATTGCGATGGTATGAAATAATATGGGTTCAATGACATCTCCTTCTAAATTAAGTAACGTTCCTATGGAAATGACAGGATTTTTGTTTGGGATACGTGTATCTGCTCTCCTATGCACCATTCCATCTTTACTGTATCCCTCGCTCCCCCACATTGACGAATTAGCACAGAATTTGCGTCGCTAAGATATACTAAGCGTTCTATGACTTCTCCTTCGAAATCGAGGAACGTTTCTGTGGAAACGACAGGATTTGCTTTTGGGATTCAACAGTCTCATTTCCGATTCACTATTCCTTCTTTACTGCATACCTCGCTCCCTCACATTGACGAATTAACACAGACATTGCGTCGATATGGTATACTATGGTTTCTATGACTTCTCCTTCTAAATCAAGTAACGTTTCTATGGAAACGACGGGATTTTCTTTTGGGATACGAATGTCTCCTTTCCGATGCACAATTCCTTCTATACTGGAGCCCTCGCTCCCTCACATTGACGAAGTAACACCGAAAATGCGTCGCTATGAAATACTATGGGTTCAATGACATCTCCTTGTAAATAGAGTAACGTTCCTATGGAAACGACAGGATTTTCTTTTGGGATACGTGGATCTGCTTTCCTATGCACTATTCCCTCCTTACTGCATCCCTCGCTCCCCCACATTGACGATTTAACACAGTAATTGCGTCGGTATGAAATACTATGGGTTCAATGACATCTCCTTCTAAATCGAGTAAAGTTTCTATGGAAATGACATGATTTTCTTTTCGGATACGACCATCTCCTTTACGATGCACTATTCCTTCTTTACTGCATCCATCGCTCCCTCACATTGACGAATTAACACAGAATTTGCGTCCCAATGATATACTGTAGGTTTTATGACATCTCCGTCTATATCGAGTGACGTTTCTATGGAAACGACAGGATTTTCTGTTGGGATACGACTGTCTCATCTCCGATGCACTATTCCTTCTTTACTGCATCCATCGCTCTCGCACATTGACGAATTAATACAGAAATAGCGTCGCTATGAAATATTATGTGTTCTATGATATTTCCGTCTAAATGGAGTAACGTTTCTATGGAAATGACATGATTTTCTTTTGGGTTACAAGTAAATTCTTTCCGATGCAAAATTCCTTCTTTACTGCATCCCTTGCTCCCTCACATTGACGAAATAACACAGAAATCGCGTTACTATGAAATATTATTGGTTCTATGTGATCTCCTTCTAAATCAAGCTACGTTTCTATGGAAACGACAGGATTTTCTTTTGGCATAAGCCAATCTCATTTTCTATGCACTATTCCTTCTTTACTGCATCCCTCGCTCAGTCACATTGACGAATTAACACAGAAATATCGTTACTATGAAATTCTATGGGTTCTATGACATCTCCTTCCAAATCGGGTAACGTGTCTATGGAAACGACAGTATTTACTTTTGGGATACGACCAACTTTTTTCCGATGCACTATTCCTCCTTTACTGCATGCCTCGCTCCCTCACATTGACGAATTAACACAGAAGTTGCGTCGCTATGAAATAATATTGGTTCTGTGTGATCTCCATCAAAAACAAGTTACGTTTCTATGGAAACGACATTATTTTCATTTGGCATACGACAATCTCCTTTTGTATGCACTATTCCTTCTTTACTGCATCCCTCGCTCCCTCACATTGACGAATTAACACCGAAATTGCGTCTCTATGAACTACTATGTGTGCTATGAGATCTGCTTCTAAATCGAGTGACGTTTTTATGGAAACGACAGGATTTTCTTTTGGGATTCGACTATCTCGTTTCCGATGCACAATTCCTTCTATACTGCATCCCTCGCTTCCTCACATTGACGAAGTAACACCGAAATTGCGTCGCTATGAAATAGTATAAGTTCTATGACATCTCCATCTAAATTTAGTAACGTTTCTATGGATACGACAGGATTTTCTTTTGAGATACGACTATCTCCTTTTTTATGCACTTTTCCTTCTTTACTGCATCCTTCGCTCCCACACATTGACGAATTAACACAGAAATTGCGATGGTATGAAATACTATGGGTTCAATGACATCTCCTTCTAAATTGAGTAACGTTCCTATGGAAAGGACAGGATTTTCGTTTGGGATACGTGTATCTGCTCTCCTATGCACTATTCCATCTTTACTGCATCCCTCGCTCCCCCACATTGACGAATTAGCACAGAATTTGCGTCGCTAAGATATACTAAGCGTTCTATGACTTCTCCTTCGAAATCGAGGAACGTTTCTGTGGAAACGACAGGATTTGCTTTTGGGATTCAACAGTCTCATTTCCGATTCACTATTCCTTCTTTACTGCATACCTCGCTCCCTCACATTGACGAATTAACACAGACATTGCGTCGATATGGTATATTATGGTTTCTATGACTTCTCCTTCTAAATCAAGTAACGTTTCTATGGAAACGACGGGATTTTCTTTTGGGATACGAATGTCTCCTTTCCGATGCACAATTCCTTCTATACTGGAGCCCTGGCTCCCTCACATTGACGAAGTAACACCGAAAATGCGTCGCTATGAAATACAATGGTTTCAATGACATCTCCTTGTAAATAGAGTAACGTTCCTATGGAAACGACAGGATTTTCTTTTGGGATACGTGGATCTGCTTTCCTATGCACTATTCCCTCCTTACTGCATCCCTCGCTCCCCCACATTGACGATTTAACACAGTAATTGCGTCGGTATGAAATACTATGGGTTCAATGACATCTCCTTCTAAATCGAGTAAAGTTTCTATGGAAATGACAGGATTTTCTTTTCGGATACGACCATCTCCTTTACGATGCACTATTCCTTCTTTACTGCATCCATCGCTCCCTCACATTGACGAATTAACACAGAATTTGCGTCCCAATGATATACTGTAGGTTTTATGACATCTCCGTCTATATCGAGTGACGTTTCTATGGAAACGACAGGATTTTCTGTTGGGATACGACTGTCTCATCTCCGATGCACTATTCCTTCTTTACTGCATTCCTCGCTCTCGCACATTGACGAATTAATACAGAAATAGCGTCGCTATGAAATATTATGTGTTCTATGATATTTCCGTCTAAATGGAGTAACGTTTCTATGGAAATGACATGATTTTCTTTTGGGTTACAAGTAAATTCTTTCCGATGCAAAATTCCTTCTTTACTGCATCCCTTGCTCCCTCACATTGACGAAAAAACACAGAAATCGCGTTACTATGAAATATTATTGGTTCTATGTGATCTCCTTCTAAATCAAGCTACGTTTCTATGGAAACGACAGGATTTTCTTTTGGCATAAGCCAATCTCATTTTCTATGCACTATTCCTTCTTTACTGCATCCCTCGCTCAGTCACATTGACGAATTAACACAGAAATATCGTTACTATGAAATTCTATGGGTTCTATGACATCTCCTTCCAAATCGGGTAACGTGTCTATGGAAACGACAGTATTTACTTTTGGGATACGACCAACTTTTTTCCGATGCACTATTCCTCCTTTACTGCATGCCTCGCTCCCTCACATTGACGAATTAACACAGAAGTTGCGTCGCTATGAAATAATATTGGTTCTGTGTGATCTCCATCAAAAACAAGTTACGTTTCTATGGAAACGACATTATTTTCATTTGGCATACGACAATCTCCTTTTGTATGCACTATTCCTTCTTTACTGCATCCCTCGCTCCCTCACATTGACGAATTAACACCGAAATTGCGTCTCTATGAACTACTATGTGTGCTATGAGATCTGCTTCTAAATCGAGTGACGTTTTTATGGAAACGACAGGATTTTCTTTTGGGAATCGACTATCTCGTTTCCGATGCACAATTCCTTCTATACTGCATCCCTCGCTTCCTCACATTGACGAAGTAACACCGAAATTGCGTCGCTATGAAATAGTATAAGTTCTATGACATCTCCATCTAAATTTAATAACGTTTCTATGGATATGACAGGATTTTCTTTTGAGATACGACTATCCCCTTTCCTATGCACTTTTCCTTCTTTACTGCATCCCTCGCTCCCTCACATTGACGAATAAACACAGAAATTGCGATGGTATGAAATAATATGGGTTCAATGACATCTCCTTCTAAATTAAGTAACGTTCCTATGGAAATGACAGGATTTTTGTTTGGGATACGTGTATCTGCTCTCCTATGCACCATTCCATCTATACTGTATCCCTCGCTCCCCCACATTGACGAATTAGCACAGAATTTGCGTCGCTAAGATATACTAAGCGTTCTATGACTTCTCCTTCGAAATCGAGGAACGTTTCTGTGGAAACGACAGGATTTGCTTTTGGGATTCAACAGTCTCATTTCCGATTCACTATTCCTTCTTTACTGCATACCTCGCTCCCTCACATTGACGAATTAACACAGACATTGCGTCGATATGGTATACTATGGTTTCTATGACTTCTCCTTCTAAATCAAGTAACGTTTCTATGGAAACGACGGGATTTTCTTTTGGGATACGAATGTCTCCTTTCCGATGCACAATTCCTTCTATACTGGAGCCCTCGCTCCCTCACATTGACGAAGTAACACCGAAAATGCGTCGCTATGAAATACTATGGGTTCAATGACATCTCCTTGTAAATAGAGTAACGTTCCTATGGAAACGACAGGATTTTCTTTTGGGATACGTGGATCTGCTTTCCTATGCACTATTCCCTCCTTACTGCATCCCTCGCTCCCCCACATTGACGATTTAACACAGTAATTGCGTCGGTATGAAATACTATGGGTTCAATGACATCTCCTTCTAAATTGAGTAACGTTCCTATGGAAAGGACAGGATTTTCTTTTGGGATACGAATGTCTCCTTTCCGATGCACAATTCCTTCTATACTGCATCCCTCGCTCCCTCACATTGAGGAATTAACACAGAAATTGCGTCGCTATGATATACTATGGGTTCTATGACATCTCATTCTAAATAGAGTAACGTATCTATGGAAACGACGAGATATTCTTTTGGGATACGACTATCTCCTTTCCGATGCACAATTTCTTCTTTACTACATCCCCCGCTCCCTCACATTGACGTATTAACACAGAATTTGCGTCGCTATGAAATACTATGGGTTCTATGACATCTACTTCTATATCGAGTGACGTGTCTATGGATACGACAGGATTTTCTTTTGGGATACGACTGTCTCCATTCCAATGCTCTATTACTTCTTTACTGCATCCCTCGCTCCCTCACATTGACGAATTAACACAGAAAATGCGTTACTATGAAATTCTATGGGTTCTATGACATCTCCTTCCTAATCGGGTAACGTGTCTATGGAAACGACAGTATTTACTTTTGTGATACGACCAACTTCTTTCCGATGCACTATTCCTCCTTTACTGCATACCTCGTTCCCTCACATTGACGAATTAACACAGAAGTTGCGTCGCTATGAAATAATATTGGATCTGTGTGATCTCCATCAAAAACAAGTTACGTTTCTATGGAAACGACTTTATTTTCATTTGGCATACGACAATCTCCTTTTGTATGCACTATTCCTTCTTTACTGCATCCCTCGCTCCCTCACATTGACGAATTAACACAGAAATTGCGATGGTATGAAATACTATGGGTTCAATGACATCTCCTTCTAAATTGAGTAACGGTCCTATGGAAAGGACAGGATTTTCGTTTGGGATACGTGTATCTGCTCTCCTATGCACCATTCCATCTTTACTGTATCCCTCGCTCCCCCACATTGACGAATTAGCACAGAATTTGCGTCGCTAAGATATACTAAGCGTTCTATGACTTCTCCTTCGAAATCGAGGAACGTTTCTGTGGAAACGACAGGATTTGCTTTTGGGATTCAACAGTCTCATTTCCGATTCACTATTCCTTCTTTACTGCATCCCTCGCTCCCTCACATTGACGAATTAACACAGAAATTGCGTCGCTATGAAGTACTATGGGTTCTATGGCATCTCCATCGAAATCGAGTAACGTTTCTATGGATACGACAGGATTTTCTTTTGGGATACGTCTGTCTCCTTTCCGATGCACTATTCATTCTTTACTGCATCCCTCGTTCCCTCACATTGACGAATTAACACAGAAATTGAGGGGCTATGAAATACAATGGGTTCTAAGGCTTCTCATTCTAAATCGAGTAACGATTCTATGGAAACGACAGTATTTTCTTTTGGGCTACAAGTATTTCTTTTCCGATGCACTATTGCTTCTTTACGGCCTCCCTCGCTCCCGCACATTGACGAATTATCACAGAAATTGCGTCGCCATGAAATACTATGGGATCTAAGTATTCTCAATCTAAATCGAGTAACGTTTCTATGAAAACGACAGGATTTTCTTTTGGGATAAGAGTGTCGCCTCTCCGATGCACTATTCCTTCTTTATTTCATCCCTCGCTCTCTCACATTGACGAATCATCACAGAAATTGCGTCGGTATGAAATGCTATGGGTTCTATGACATCTCCTTCTAAAGCGAGTAATATTTCTATGGAAACGACAGGATGTTCTTTTGGGATTCAACTATCACGTTTCCGATGCACAATTGCTTCTACACTGCATCCCTCGCTCCCTCACATTGACGAAGTAACACCGAAATTGCGTCGCCATGAAATACTATGGGTTCTATGTTATCTCCTTCTAAATCGAGTATCGTTTCTATCGAAAGAATGGGATTATCTTTTTTGATACAACTATCACCATTCCGATGCAGTATTTCTTCTTTACTTCATCCCCCGCTCCCTCACATTGACAGATTAACACAGAATTTGCGTCGCTATGAAATACTATGGTTTCCGGGACATCTCCTTCTATATCGAGTGACGTTTCTATGGAAACGATAGGATTTTCTTTTGGGATACGACTGTCTCCTTTCCAATGCACTATTCCTTCTTTAATGCATCCCTCGCTCTCTCACATTGACGAATTAATACAGAAATTGCGGCGCTATGAAATAAAATGTGTTTTATGAAATATCCGTCTAAATAGAGTAACGTTACTATGGAAACGATATGATTTTCTTTTGGGTTACAAGTACTTCTTTTCCGATGCACCATTCCTTCTTTACTGTATCCCTCATTCCCTCACATTGACGAATTAACGCAGAAATTGCGTTACTATCAAACTGTATGGATTCTATACCATCTCCTTCCAAATCCAGTAACGTTTCTATGGAAACGACAGTATTATCTTTTGGGATACGACTAACTTCTTTCCGACGCACTATTCCTCCTTTACTGCATACCCCGCTCCCTCACATTGACGAATTAACACAGAAATTGCGTCGCTATGAAGTACTATGGGTTATGTGGCATCTCCTTCGAAATCGGGTAACGTTTCTATATAAACGACTGGATTTTCTTTTGGGATACGAGTATCTCCTTTCCGATGAACTATTCCTTCATTACTGCATCCCTCGCTCACTCACATTGACGAATTAACACAGATATTGCGGGGCTATGAAATACTATGGGTTCTAAGACTTCTCATTCTAAATCGAGTAACGTTTCTATAGGAACGACAGAATTTTCTTTTGGGCTACAAGTATTTCTTTTCCGATGCACTATTGCTTCTTTACTGCATCTCTCGCTCCCTCACATTGACGAATTGACACAGAAATTGCGTCGCCATGAAATACTATGTGTTCTATGTTTTCTCCATCTAAATCGAGTAACGTTACTAAGAAAACGACAGGATTTTCGTTTGGAATACGAGTGTCTCCTCTCCGACGCACTATTCCTTCTTAACTGCATCCCTCGCTCCCTCACATTGACGAATTAAAACAGAAATTGCGTCGCTATTACATACTATGGATTCTATGACATCTATGGAAACGACTGGATTTTCTTATGGGATACGACTGTCTTGTTTCCGAAGCACAATTCCTTCTATACTGCATCCCTCGCTCGCTCACATTGACGAAGTAACACCGAAATTGCGTCGCTATGAAATACTATAAGTTCTATGACATCTCCTTACAATTGAGAAACGTTTCTATGGATACGACAGGATTTTCTTTTGGGATACGACTATCTCCCTTCCTATGCACTATTCCTTCTTTACTGTATCCCTCGCTCCCTCTCATTGACGAATTAACACAGAAATTGCGTCGCTATGAAATACTATGGGTTCAATGACATCTCCTTCTTCATCGAGTAACGTTCCTATGGAAACGACAGGATTTTCTTTTGCAATACGTGTATCTGCTTTCCAATGCATTATTCCTTCTTTACTGCATCCGTCGCTCCCCCACATTGACAAATTAGCACAGAATTGGCGTCGCTAAGAAATACTATGTGTTCTAACTTCTCCTTCAAAATCAAGTAACGTTTCTATGGAAACGACAGGATTTCCTTTTGGGATTCGACTATCTCCCTTCCTATTCACTATTCCTTCGTTACTGCATCCCTCGCTCCATCTCATTGACGAATTAACATAGAAATTGCGTAGCTAAAAATACTATGGGTTCAATGACATCTCCTTCTAAATCGAGTAACGTTTTCATGGAAACGATAGGATTTTCTTTTGGGAAACGTGTATCTGCTTTCCTATGCACTATTCCTTCTTTAATGCATCCCTCGCTCCCTCACATTGACGAATTAACACAGAAATTGCGTCGCTATGAAGTACTATGGGTTCTATGGCATCTCCTTCTAAATCGAGTAATGTTTCTATGGAATCGACTGGATTTTCCTTTGGGATACGAGTATCTCCTTTCCGATGAACTAATCCTTCTTTATTGCATCCCTCGCTCCCTCACATTGACGAATTAACACAGAAATTGAGTTGCTATGTAATATTATGGGTTCTATGACATGTCCTTGTAAATCGAGTAACGTTTCTATCGAAACGACGGGATTATCTTTTTGATACAACTATCTCCTTTCCGATGCAGTATTTCTTATTTACTTCATCCCTCGCTCCCCCACATTGACGAATTAACACAGAAATTGCGTCGCTATGAAGTACTATGGGTTCTATGGCATCTCCTTCTAAATCGAGTAATGTTTCTATGGAATCGACTGGATTTTCCTTTGGGATACGAGTATCTCCTTTCCGATGAACTAATCCTTCTTTACTGCATCCCTCGCTCCCTCACATTGACGAATTAACACAGAAATTGAGTTGCTATGTAATATTATGGGTTCTATGACATGTCCTTGTAAATCGAGTCACGTTTCTATCGAAACGACGGGATTATCTTTTTGATACAACTTTCTCCTTTCCGATGCAGTATTTCTTATTTACTGCATCCCTCGCTCACTGACATTGACGAATTAATACAGAAATTGCGTCGCTACAAAATATTATGTGTTCTACGAAATCTCCGTCTAAATCGAGTACTGTTTCAATGGAAACGACATGATTTTCCTTTGGGTTACAAGTAATTTCTTTCCGATGCACTATTCCTTCTTTTCTGCATCCCTCGGACCCTCACATTGACGAATTACCACAGAAATTGCGTTACTATGTAATTCTATTGGTTCCGTGACATCTCCTTCCAAATCGAGTAACGTTTCTATGGAAACGACAGTATTTTCTTTTGGGAGTAGACTAACTGCTTTCCGATGCACTATTCTTCTTTTACTGCATACCTTGCTCCCTCACATTGACGAATTAACACAGAAATTGCGTCGCTATGAAATACTAAGTGTTCTATGACATCTCCTTCTAAATCGAGTAACGTTTCTATAGGAACGACAGGATTTTCTTTTGGGATACTACTATCTCCTTTCCGATAAACTATTCCATCTTCACTGCATACCTCGCTCCCTCACATTGACGAATTAACACAGAAGTTGCGTCGCTATGAAATTGTATTGGTTCAATGTGATCTCCTTCTAAATGAAGTTACGTTTCTATGGAAACGACAGGATTTTCTTTTGGGATTTGACAGTCGCATTTCCGATTCACTTTTCCTTCATTACTGCAACCCTCGCTCCCTCACATTGACGAATTACACAGAATTTACGTCGCTATGATTTACTATGAGTTCTATGACATCTCGTTCAAATCGAGTGACACTTCTATGGAAACGGCAGGATTTTCTTTTGGGATACAAGTATTTCTTTTCCGGTGCACTATTCCTTCTTTACTGCATCCCTCGCTCCATCACATTGACGAATTAACACAGAAATTGCGTCGGTAAAATTACTATGGCTTCAATGACATCTCCTTCTAAATCGAGTAACGTTTTTATGGAAACGACAGGATTTTCTTTTGGGATACGTGAATCGGCTTTCCTATGCACTATTCCTACTTTACTGCATCCCTCGCTCCTCCACATTGTCGAAATAGCACAGAATTTGCGGCGCTATGAAATACTATGGGTTCTATGACTTCACCTTCTAAATCGAGTAACGTATCTACCGAAACGACGGTATTAACTTTTTTGATACAACTATCTCCTTTCCGATGCAGTATCCCTTCTTTACTTCATCCCTCGCTCACTCACATTGACGAATTAACACAGAAATTGCGTCTCTATGAAATATTATGAATTCTATTACTTCTCCGTCTAAATCGAGTAACGTTTCTATGGAAACGACATGATTTTCTTTTGGGATACAAGTATATCTTTTCCGATGGACTATTCCTTCTTTACTGCATCCCTCGCACCCTCACATTGACGAATTAACGCAGAAATTGCGTTACCATGAAATTCTATGGGTTCTATGACATCTCCTTCCAAATCGAGTAGCGTTTCTATGGAAACGACAGTATTTTCTTTTGGGGTACGACTAACAACTTTCCGATGCACTATTCCTCTTTTACTGCATACCTTGCTGCCTCACATTGACGAATGAACACAGAAATTGCGTTGCTATGAAATATGATGGGTTCTATGACATGTCATTGTAAATCGAGTAACGTTTCTATCGAAACGACGGAATTATCTTTTTTTATGCAACTATCTCCTTTCCGATGCACTATTCCTTCTTAACTGCAACTCTCGCTCACTGACATTGACGAATTAATACAGAAATTGCGTCGCTACATAATATTTTGTGTTCTATGACTTCTCCGTCTAAATCGAGTAACGTTTCTATGGAAACGACATGATTTTCTTTTGGGATACAAGTATTTCTTTTCCGATGCTCTATTCCTTCTTTACTGCATCCCTCGCTCCCTCACATTGACGAATTAACACAGAAATTGCGTCGGTATGAAGTACTATGGGTTCTATGGCATCTGCTTCTAAATCGAGTAACGTTTCTATGGAATCGACACGATTTTCCTTTGGGATACGAGTATCTCCTTACCGATGAACTATTCCTTCTTTACTGCATCCCTCGCTCCCTCACATTGACGAATAAACACAGAAATTGCGTTGCTATGTAATATTATGGGTTCTATGACATGTCCTTGTAAATCGAGTAACGTTTCTATCGAACCGACGGGATTATCTTTTTTGATACAACTATCTCCTTTCCGATGCAGAATTTCATCTTTACTTCATCCCTCGCTCCCTCACATTGACGAATTAACACAGAAATTGCGTCGCTATGAAATACTATGGGTTCAATGACATCTCCTTCTATATCGAGTGACGGTTCTATGGAAACGACAGGATTTTCTTTTGGGATACGACTAACTACTTTCCGATGCACTATTCCTCTTTTACTGCATACCTTGTTCCCTCACATTGACGAATTAACACAGAAATTGCGTTACTATGAAATTCTATGGGTTCTATGACATCTCCTTCCAAATCGAGTAACGTTTCCATGGAAACGACTGGATTTTCTTTTGGGATACGACTATTTCCCTTCCTATTCACTATTCCTTCCTTACTGCATCCCTCGCTCCATCTCATTGACGAATTAACACAGAAATTGCATCGCTAAAAATACTATGGGTTCAATGACATCTCCTTCTAAATCGAGTACTGTTTCTATGGAAACGACAGGATTTTCTTTTGGGATACTACTATCTCTTTTCCGATGCACTATTCCTTCTTTACTGCATCCCTCGCTCCCTCACATTGACGAATTAATACAGAAGTTGCGTCGCTATGAAATAACATTGGTTCTATGTGATCTTCTTCTAAATCAAGTTACGATTCTATGGCAACGACTGGATTTTCTTTTGGGATACGACTATCTCCCTTTCTATTCAGTATTCCTTCTTTACTGCATCCCTCGCTCCCTCACACTGACGAATTGACGCAGAAATTGCTGGGCTATGAAATACTATGTGTTCTATGACTTCTCCTTCTAAATCGAGTATCGTTTCTATGGAAACGAGAGGATTTTCTTTTGGGCTACAAGATTTTCTTTTTAGTTGCACTATTCCTTCATTACTGCATACCTCGCACCCTCACATTGACGAATGAACACAAAAATTGCGTCGCTATGAAATACTATGGGTTCTATGACTTCTCCTTCCAAATCGAGTAACGTTTCTATGGAAACGAAAGTATTTTTTTTGGGATACGACTAACTGCTTTCCGATGCACTATTCTTCTTTTACTGCATACCTTGCTCCCTCACATTGACGAATTAACACAGAAATTGCGTTACTATGAAATTCCATTGGTTCTATGACATCTCCTTCCAAATCCAGTAACGTTTCTATGGAAACGACAGTATTTTCATTTGGGAGTAGACTAACTGCTTTCCGATGCACTATTCTTCTTTTACTGCATACCTTGCTCCCTCACATTGACGAATTAACACAGAAATTGCGTCGCTATGAAATACTAAGTGTTCTATGACATCTCCTTCTAAATCGAGTAACGTCTCTATAGGAACGACAGGATTTTCTTTTGGGATACCACTATCTCCTTTCCGATAAACTATTCCATCTTCACTGCATACCTCGCTCCCTCACATTGACGAATTAACACAGAAGTTGCGTCGCTATGAAATTGTATTGGTTCAATGTGATCTCCTTCTAAATGAAGTTACGTTTCTATGGAAACGACAGGATTTTCTTTTGGGATTTGACAGTCGCATTTCCGATTCACTATTCCTTCATTACTGCAACCCTCGCTCCCTCACATTGACGAATTAACACAGAATTTACGTCGCTATGATTTAGTATGAGTTCTATGACATCTCGTTCAAATCGAGTGACACTTCTATGGAAACGGCAGGATTTTCTTTTGGGATACAAGTATTTCTTTTCCGGTGCACTATTCCTTCTTTACTGCATCCCTCGCTCCATCACATTGACGAATTAACACAGAAATTGCGTCGGTAAAATTACTATGGCTTCAATGACATCTCCTTCTAAATCGTGTAACGTTTTTATGGAAACGACAGGATTTTCTTTTGGGATACGTGAATCTGCTTTCCTATGCACTATTCCTACTTTACTGCATCCCTCGCTCCTCCACATTGACGAAATAGCACAGAATTTGCGGCGCTATGAAATACTATGGGTTCTATGACTTCACCTTCTAAATCGAGTAACGTATCTACCGAAACGACGGTATTAACTTTTTGATACAACTATCTCCTTTCCGATGCAGTATCCCTTATTTACTTCATCCCTCGCTCACTCACATTGACGAATTAACACAGAAATTGCGTCTCTATGAAATATTATGAATTCTATTACTTCTCCGTCTAAATCGAGTAACGTTTCTATGGAAACGACATGATTTTCTTTTGGGATACAAGTATATCTTTTCCGATGGACTATTCCTTCTTTACTGCATCCCTCGCACCCTCACATTGACGAATTAACGCAGATATTGCGTTACCATGAAATTCTATGGGTTCTATGACATCTCCTTCCAAATCGAGTAGCGTTTCTATGGAAACGACAGTATTTTCTTTTGGGGTACGACTAACAACTTTCCGATGCACTATTCCTCTTTTACTGCATACCTTGCTGCCTCACATTGACGAATTAACACAGAAATTGCGTCGCTATGAAATACTATGTGTTCTATGACATCTCCTTCTAAATCGAGTAACGTTTCTATAGAAACGAAAGGATTTTCTTTTGGGATACTACTATCTCCTTTCCGATGCACTATTCCTTCTTTACTGCATCCCTCGCTCCCTCACATTGACGAATTAACACAGAAGTTGCGTCGCTATGAAACAATATTGGTTCTATGTGATCTCCTTCTCAATCAAGTTACGTTTCTATGGAAACGACAGGAATTTCTTTTGGGATACGACAGTCTCCTTTTCTATGCACTATTCCTTCTTATTTCATCCCTCGCTCCCTCACATTGACGAAACAAAACAGAAATTGCGTCGCTATGAACTACTATGTGTGCTATGACATCTCCTTCTAAATCGAGTGACGTTTCTAGGAAACGACTGGATTTTCTTTTGGGATACGACTTTCTCGTTTCTGAAGCACAATTCCTTCTATACTGCATCCCTCGCTCCATCACATTGACGAAGAAACACCGAAATTGCGTCGTTATGAAATGCTATGAGTTCTATGACATCTCCTTACAATTGAGTAACGTTTCAATGGATACGACAGGATTTTCTTTTGGGATACGTGTTTCTGCTTGCCTATGCATTATTCCCTCTTTACTGCATCCCTCGCTCCCTCACATTGACGAATTAACACAGAAATTGCGTTGCTATGAAATATGATGGGTTCTATGACATGTCATTGTAAATCGAGTAACGTTTCTATCGTAACGACGGAATTATCTTTTTTTATGCAACTATCTCCTTTCCGATGCACTATTCCTTCTTTACTGCAACTCTCGCTCACTGACATTGACGAATTAATACAGAAATTGCGTCGCTACATAATATTTTGTGTTCTATGACTTCTCCGTCTAAATCGAGTAACGTTTCTATGGAAACGACATGATTTTCTTTTGGGATACAAGTATTTCTTTTCCGATGCTCTATTCCTTCTTTACTGCATCCCTCGCTCCCTCACATTGACGAATTAACACAGAAATTGCGTCGGTATGAAGTACTATGGGTTCTATGGCATCTGCTTCTAAATCGAGTAACGTTTCTATGGAATCGACACGATTTTCCTTTGGGATACGAGTATCTCCTTACCGATGAACTATTCCTTCTTTACTGCATCCCTCGCTCCCTCACATTGACGAATAAACAAAGAAATTGCGTTGCTATGTAATATTATGGGTTCTATGATATGTCCTTGTAAATCGAGTAACGTTTCTATCGAACCGACGGGATTATCTTATTTGATACAACTATCTCCTGTCCGATGCAGAATTTCATCTTTACTTCATCCCTCGCTCCCTCACATTGACGAATTAACACAGAAATTGCGTCGCTATGAAATACTATGGGTTCAATGACATCTCCTTCTATATCGAGTGACGGTTCTATGGAAACGACAGGATTTTCTTTTGGGATACGACTAACTACTTTCCGATGCACTATTCCTCTTTTACTGCATACCTTGTTCCCTCACATTGACGAATTAACACAGAAATTGCGTTACTATGAAATTCTATGGGTTCTATGACATCTCCTTCCAAATCGAGTAACGTTTCCATGGAAACGACTGGATTTTCTTTTGGGATACGACTATTTCCCTTCCTATTCACTATTCCTTCCTTACTGCATCCCTCGCTCCATCTCATTGACGAATTAACACAGAAATTGCATCGCTAAAAATACTATGGGTTCAATGACATCTCCTTCTAAATCGAGTACTGTTTCTATGGAAACGACAGGATTTTCTTTTGGGATACTACTATCTCCTTTCCGATGCACTATTCCTTCTTTACTGCATCCCTCGCTCCCTCACATTGACGAATTAATACAGAAGTTGCGTCGCTATGAAATAACATTGGTTCTATGTGATCTTCTTCTAAATCAAGTTACGATTCTATGGCAACGACTGGATTTTCTTTTGGGATACGACTATCTCCCTTTCTATTCAGTATTCCTTCTTTACTGCATCCCTCGCTCCCTCACACTGACGAATTGACGCAGAAATTGCAGGGCTATGAAATACTATGTGTTCTATGACTTCTCCTTCTAAATCGAGTATCGTTTCTATGGAAACGAGAGGATTTTCTTTTGGGCTACAAGATTTTCTTTTTAGTTGCACTATTCCTTCATTACTGCATACCTCGCACCCTCACATTGACGAATGAACACAAAAACTGCGTCGCTATTAAATACTATGGGTTCTATGACTTCTCCTTCCAAATCGAGTAACGTTTCTATGGAAACGAAAGTATTTTCTTTTGGGATACGACTAACTGCTTTCCGATGCACTATTCTTCTTTTACTGCATACCTTGCTCCCTCACATTGACGAATTAACACAGAAATTGCGTCGCTATGAAATACTAAGTGTTCTATGACATCTCCTTCTAAATCGAGTAACGTTTCTGTAGGAACGACAGGATTTTCTTTTGGGATACTACTATCTCCTTTCCGATAAACTATTCCATCTTCACTGCATACCTCGCTTCCTCACATTGACGAATTAACACAGAAGTTGCGTCGCTATGATTTACTATGAGTTCTATGACATCTCGTTCAAATCGAGTGACACTTCTATGGAAACGGCAGGATTTTCTTTTGGGATACAAGTATTTCTTTTCCGGTGCACTATTCCTTCTTTACTGCATCCCTCGCTCCATCACATTGACGAATTAACACAGAAATTGCGTCGGTAAAATTACTATGGCTTCAATGACATCTCCTTCTAAATCGAGTAACGTTTTTATGGAAACGACAGGATTTTCTTTTGGGATATGTGAATCTGCTTTCCTATGCACTATTCCTACTTTACTGCATCCCTCGCTCCTCCACATTGACGAAATAGCACAGAATTCGGCGCTATGAAATACTATGGGTTCTATGACTTCACCTTCTAAATCGAGTAACGTATCTACCGAAACGACGGTATTAACTTTTTTGATACAACTATCTCCTTTCCGATGCAGTATCCCTTCTTTACTTCATCCCTCGCTCACTCACATTGACGAATTAACACAGAAATTGCGTCTCTATGAAATATTATGAATTCTATTACTTCTCCGTCTAAATCGAGTAACGTTTCTATGGAAACGACATGATATTCTTTTGGGATACAAGTATATCTTTTCCGATGGACTATTCCCTCTTTACTGCATCCCTCGCACCCTCACATTGACGAATTAACTCAGAAATTGCGTTACTATGAAATTCTATGGGTTCTATGACATCTCCTTCCAAATCAAATAGCGTTTCTATGGAAACGACAGTATTTTCTTTTGGGGTACGACTAACAACTTTCCGATGCACTATTCCTCTTTTACTGCATACCTTGCTCCCTCACATTGACGAATTAACACAGAAATTGCGTCGCTATGAAGTACTATGTGTTCTATGACATCTCCTTCTAAATCGAGTAACGTTTCTATAGAAACGAAAGGATTTTCTTTTGGGATACTACTATCTCCTTTCCGATGCACTATTCCTTCTTTACTGCATCCCTCGCTCCCTCACATCGACGAAACAAAACAGAAATTGCGTCGCTATGAACTACTATGTGTGCTATGACATCTCCTTCTAAATCGAGTGACGTTTCTAGGAAACGACTGGATTTTCTTTTGGGATACGACTGTCTCGTTTCTGAAGCACAATTCCTTCTATCCTGCATCCCTCGCTCCCTCACATTGACGAAGAAACACCGAAATTGCGTCGTTATGAAATGCTATAAGTTCTATGACATCTCATTACAATTGAGTAACGTTCCTTTGGATACGACAAGATTTTCTTTTGGGATACGTGTTTCTGCTTGCCTATGCATTATTCCTTCTTTACTGCATCCCTCGCTCCCGCACATTGCCAAATTAGCACAGAATTTGCGTCGCTAAGAAATACTATGGGTTCTAACTTCTCCTTCTAAATCGAGTAACGTTACTATGGAAACGAATGGATTGTCTTTTGGGATACGGCTATCTCCCTTCCTATTCACTATTCCCTCTTTACTGCATCCCTCGCTCCATCTCATTGACGAATTAACACAGAAATTGCGTCGCTAAAAATACTATGGGTGCAATGACATCTCCTTCTAAATCGAGTAACGTTTTTATGGAAACGACAGGATTTTCTTTTGGAATACGTGTATCTGCTTTCCTATGCACTATTCCTTCTATACTGCATCCCTCGCTCCCCCATATTGACGAATTAACACAGAAATTGCGTTGCTATGAAATATTACGGGTTCTATGACATGTCATTGTAAATCGAGTAACGTTTCTATCGAAACGACGGAATTATCTTTTTTTATGCAACTATCTCCTTTCCGATGAACTATTCCTTCTTTACTGCAACTCTCGCTCACTGACATTGACGAATTAATACAGAAATTGCGTCGCTACATAATATTTTGTGTTCTATGACATCTCCGTCTAAATCGAGTAACGTTTCTATTTAATCGACAGGATTTTCCTTTGGGATACGAGTATCTCCTTTCCGATGAACTATTCCTTCTTTACTGCATCCCTCGCTCCCTCACATTGACGAATAAACACAGCAATTGCGTTGCTATGTAATATTATGGGTTCTATGACATGTCCTTATAAATCGAGTAACGTTTCTATTGAACCGACGGGATTATCTTTTTTGATACAACTAACTCCTTTCCGATGCAGAATTTCATCTTTACTTCATCCCTCGCTCCCTCACATTGACGAATTAACACAGAAATTGCGTCGCTATGAAGTACTATGGGTTCAATGACATCTCCTTCTATATCGAGTGACGGTTCTATGGAAACGACATGATTTTCTTTTGGGCTACGACTAACTACTTTCCGATGCACTATTCCTCTTTTACTGCATACCTTGTTCCCTCACATTGACGAATTAACACAGAAATTGCGTTACTATGAAATTCTATGGGTTCTATGACATCTCCTTCCAAATCGAGTAACGTTTCCATGGAAACGACTGGATTTTCTTTTGGGATACGACTATTTCCCTTCCTATTCACTATTCCTTCCTTACTGCATCCCTCGCTCCATCTCATTGACGAATTAACACAGAAATTGCATCGCTAAAAATACTATGGGTTCAATGACATCTCCTTCTAAATCGAGTACTGTTTCTATGGAAACGACAGGTTTTTTATTTTGGGATACTACTATCTCCTTTCCGATGCACTATACCTTCTTTACTGCATCCCTCGCTCCCTCACATTGACGAATTAACACAGAAATTGCAGGGCTATGAAATACTATGTGTTCTATGACTTCTCCTTCTAAATCGAGTATCGTTTCTATGGAAACGAGAGGATTTTCTTTTGGGCTACAAGATTTTCTTTTTAGTTGCACTATTCCTTCTTTACTGCATACCTCGCACCCTCACATTGACGAATGAACACAAAAATTGCGTCGCTATGAAATACTATGGGTTCTATGACTTCTCCTTCTAAATCGAGTAACGTTTCTATGGAAACGACAGGATTTTGTTTTAGGACACGACTGTCTCCGCTCCGATGCACTATTTCTTCTTTTCTTCATCCCTCGCTCCCTCTCATTGTCGAATAAACACAGAAGTAGCGTTGCTATGGTACACTACGGTTTCTATGACTTCTCTTTCTAAATCGAGTAAACTTTCTACGGAAACGACGGGATTTTCTTTTGGGATACAACTATCTGTTTTCCGATGCACAATTCCTTCTATACCGCATCCCTTGCTCCCTCACATTGAGTAATTAACACAGAAATTCCGTCGCTATGAAATTCTATGTGTTCTATGACATCTCCTCGTCAATCTAGTAACGTTACTATGGAAACGACAGGATTTTCTTTAGGGATACGAGTATCTCCTGTCCGATGCACTTGTCCTTCTTTACTGCTTCCCTCGATACCTCACATTGACGAATTAACACAGAAATTGCGTTGATATGAAATACTATGTGTTCTATGACATCTCCTTCTAAATCGAGTAATGTTTCAATGGAAACGAAGGTATTTTCTTTTTTGAAACGACTAACTTCTTTCCGATGCACTATTCCTCCTTTACTGCATACCTCGCTCCCTCACATTGACGAATTAACACAGAAATTGCGTCGCTATGAAATGCTATGTGTTCTATGACATCTACTTCAAAATCGAGTAACTTTTCTATAGAAACGACAGGATTTTCTTTTGCGATACTACTATCTCCTTTGCGATGCACTATTCCTTCTCTACTGCATTCCTCGCTCCCTCACATTGACCAATTAAAACAGAAGTTGCGTCGCTATGAAATAATATTGGTTCTTTGGGATCTCCTTCTAAATCGAGAAACGTTTCTATGGAAACGAGTGGATTTTCTTTTCGGATACGACCATCTCCATTACATTGCACTATTCCTTCTTTACTCCATCCCTCGCTCCCTTACATTGACGAATTAACACAGTAATTGCGTCGCTATGAAGTACCATGGGTTCTATGGCTTCTCCTTCTAATTCGAGTTACGTTCCTATGTAAACGACAGGAATTTCTTTTGGGATACGAGTATATCCTTTCCGATGCACTATTCCGTCTATACTGCATCCCTCGCTCCCTTACATTGACGATTTTACACAGAAAATGCGTCGCTATGAAATACTACGGATTCTATGACATCCCCTTCTAAATCGAATAACGTTTCTATAGAAACGACAGGATTTTCGTTTGGGATACGAGTATCTCCTTTCCGATGCACTATTCCTTCTTTACTGCATCCCTGGCTCCCTCACTTAGACGAATTAACACAGAAATTGCTGCGATATGAGATACTATGGACACTGTGCCTTTTCCTTCTAAATCGATAACGTTTCTATGGAAACGAAAGGAATTTCGTTTGGGTTACGAGTATCTCCTTTCCAATGTACTATTCCTTCTTTACTGCACCCCTCGCTCCAACACACTTACGAATTAACACAGAAATTGCGTCGCTAGGAGATACTATGTGTTCTATGGCATCTCCTTCTAAATCGAGTAACGTTCTTATTGAAACGACTGGATTCTCTTTTGGCTTACGACTAACTCCTTTCCAATGCACTATTCCTTCTTTACTGCATCCCCCGCTCCCTCACATTCGCGAATTAACACAGAAATTGCGTCGCTCTGAAATACTATGTGTTCTACGATTTCTCCTTCTAAATCGTGCAACGTTTCTATGGAAACGACAGGATTTTCTTTTGGGATACGACTATCTAATTTCCGGTGCACTATTCCTTTTTTACCGCATCCCTCGCTCCCTCACATTCACGAATTAACACAGAAATTGCGTCGCTATGATATACTATGGGTTCTATGACATCTCCTTCTAAATCGAGTAACGTTTCTATGGAAACGACAGGATTTTCTTTTCGGATACCACCATCTCTTTTCCGATGTACTATTCCTTCTTTACTGCATCCCTCGCTCCCTCATATTGACGAATTAACACAGAAATTGCGTTGCTATGAAATATTATGAGTTCTATGACATGTCATTGTAAATCGAGTAACGTTTCTATCGAAGCGACGGAATTATCTTTTTTTATACAACTATCTCCTGTCCGATGCACCATTCCTTCTGTACTGCATCCCTCGCTCACTGACATTGACGAATTAATACAGAAATTGCGTCGCTACATAATATTTTGTGTTCTGTGCCATCTCCGTCTAAATCGAGTAACGTTTCTATGGAAACGACATGATTTTCTTTTGGGATACAAGTATTTCTTTTCCGATGCTCTATTCCTTCTTTACTCCATCCCCCGCTCCCTCACATTGACGAATTAACACAGAAATTGCGTCGGTATGAAGTACTATAGGTTCTATGGCATCTCCTACTAAATCGAGTAACGTTTCTATAGAATCGACAGGATTTTCTTTTGGGATACAAGTATCTCCTTTCCGATGAACTATTCCTTCTTTACTGCATCCCTCGCTCCCTCACATTGACGAATTAACACAGAAATTGCGTTACTATGAAATTCTATGGGTTCTATGACATCTGCTTCCAAATCGAGTAACGTTTCTATGGAAACGACTGGATTTTCTATTGGGATACGACTATCTCCCTTCATATTCACTATTCCTTCTTTACTGCATCCCTCGCTCCATCTCATTGACGAATTAACACAGAAATTGCGTCGCTAAAATTTCTATGGGTTCAATGACATCTCCTTCTATATCGAGTACTGTTTCTATGGAAGCGACATGATTTTCATTTTGGGTTACAAGTATTTTCTTTCCGAAGCACTATTCCATCTTTTCCGCATCCCTCGCTCCCTCACATTCACGAATTAACACAGAAATAGCGTTACTATGAAATTCTATGGGTTCTATGCCATCTCCTTCCAAATCGAGTAAAGTTTCTATGGAAACGACAGTATTTTCTTTTGGGATACGACTAACTACTTTCCGATGCACTATTCCTCTTTTACTGCATATTATGCTCCCTCACACTGACGAATTGACGCAGAAATAGCCTCGCTATGAAATACTGTGGGTTCTATGACATTTTCCTCTAAGTCGGGTACCGTTTCTATGGAAAAGAGAGGAAATGCTTTTGGGATACGTCTGTCTCATTTTCGATGCACTATTCCTTGTTTACTACATCCCTCGCTCCCTCACATTGACGAAATAACACAGAAATTGCAGGGCTTTGAAATACTATGTGTTCTATTACTTCTCTTTCTACATCGAGTATCGTTTCTATGGAAACGAGAGGATTTTCTTTTGGGCTACAAGATTTTCTTTGTCATTGCACTATTCCATCTTTACTGCATACCTCGCACCCTCACATTGACGAATGAATGCAAAAATTGCGTCGCTATGAAATACTATGGGTTCTATGACTTCTCCTTCTAAATCGAGTAACGTTTCTATGGAAACGACAGGATTTTGTTTTAGGACACGACTGTCTCCGCTCCGATGAACTATTCCTTCTTTACTTCATCCCTCGCTCCCTCTCATTGTCGAATAAACACAGAAGTAGCGTCGCTATGGTATACTATGGTTTCTATGACTTCTCCTTCTAAATCGAGTAAACTTTCTACGGAAACGACGGGATTTTCTTTTGGGATACAACTATCTCCTTTCCGATGCACAATTCCTTCTATACCGCATCCCTTGCTCCCTCACATTGAGGAATTAACACAGAAATTGCGTCGCTATGAAATACTATGGGTTCTATGACATCTCCTCCTAAATCGAGTAACGTTACTATGGAATCGACAGGATTTTCTTTAGGGATACGAGTATCTCCTTTCCGATGCACTAGTCCTTCTTTACTGCTTCCCTCGCTCCCTCACATTGACGAATTAACACAGTAATTGCGTCGCTATGAAGTACTATGGGTTCTATGGCTTCTCCTTCTAATCCGAGTTACGTGCCGATGTAAACGATAGGAATTTCTTTTGGGAGACGAATATATCCTTTCCGATGCACTATTCCGTCTATACTGCATCCCTCGCTCCCTTACATTGACGATTTAACATAGAAAATGCGTCGCTATGAAATACTACGCATTCTATGACAGCCCCTTCTAAATCGAATAACATTCTTATGGAAACGACTGGATTCTCTTTTGGCTTACGACTAACTCCCTTAGGATGCACTATTCCTTCTTTACTGCATCCCCCGCTCCCTCACATTCGCGAATTAACACAGAAATTGCGTCGCTCTGAAATACTACGGGTTCTATGACATCCCCTACTAAATCGAGTAACGTTTCTATGGAAACGACGGGATTTTCTCTTGGGATACGAGTATCTCCTTTCCGATGCACTATTCCTTCTTTACTGCATCCCTCGCTCCCTCACTTTAACGAATTAACACAGAAATTGGGTCGCTGTGAAATACTATGGGTTCTACGATTTCTCCTTCTAAATCGTGCAACGTTTCTATGGAAACGACAGGATTTTCTTTTGGGATACGACTATCTAATTTCCGATGCACTATTCCTTCTTTACTGCATCCCTCGCTTCCTCACATTCACGAATTAACACAGAAATTGCGTCGCTATGAAATACTACGGGTTCTATGACATCCCGTTCTAAATTTAGTAACGTTTCTATGGAAACGACGGGATTTTCTTTTGGCATACGAGTATCTCCTTTCCGATGCACTATTCCTTATTTACTGCATCCCTCGCTCCCTCACTTTGATGAATTAACACAGAAATTGCTGCGCTATGTGAAACTATGGGTTCTATGACAGCTCTTTCTAAATCGAGTAACGTTACTATGGAAACGACAGGATTTTATTTTGGGATACGACTGTCTCCTTTCCGATGCGCTATACCTTCTTTACTGCATCCCTCGCTCCCTTACATTTACGAATTAACACAGACATTGCGGGGCTACGAAATACTATGGGTTCTATGACTTCTCCTTCTAAATCGGGTAACGTTTCTATGGAAACGACAGGATTTTCTTTTGGGATTCGACTATCTCCTTTCCGATGCACTATTCCGTCTTTACTGTAGCCCTCGCTCCCTCACATTGACGAATTAACACAGAAGTTGCGTCTCGATGAAAAACTATGGGTTCTATGACTTCTCCTTCTAAATCAAATATCGTTTCTATTAAAACACCAGGATTTTCTTTTGGGATACGACTATCTCCTTTCCGTTGCACCATTCCTTCTTTACTGCATCCCTCGTTCACTCACATAGAAAAATTAACACAGAAATTGCGCGCTATGAAATACTGCGTGTTCCATGACATCTCCTTCTAAATCGAGTAACGTTTCTATGGAAACGACAGGATTTTTATTTATTATAAGACTATCTCCTTTCCCATGCACTATTCCTTCTTTACTGCATCCCTCGCTCCCTCATATTGACGAATTTACACAGAAATTGCGTCGCTATGAAATACTATATGTTCTGTGACATCTCCTTCGAAATCGAGTAACGTTTCTATGGAATCGACAGGATTTTTTTTTTTTTTTTGGGATACGACTACCCCCTTTCCGATGCATTGTTCCTTCTTTACTACATTCCTTGCTCCCTCACATTGACAAATTACCACAGAAATTGCGCCGCTATGAAATACAAAGGGATCTATGACATCTCCTTCTAAATCGATTAACGTTTCTATGGAAACGACGGGATTTCCTTTTGATAAAACTATCTCCTTTTAGATGCACTATTCCTTCTTTGCAGCTTCCCTCGCTCCCTCACATTGACGAATTAACACAGAATTTGCGTCGCAATGAAATTCTATGGGTTCTATGATATCTCCTCCTAAATCGTGTTACGTTTCTATGGAAACGACAGAATTTTCTTTTGGGAAAGAACTATCTCCTTTCCGATGCCGTATTCCTTCTTTACTGCATTACCAACTCACTCACATTGACGAACTAACACAAAAATTGCGTCGCCATGAAATACTATGGGTTCTATGACTTCTCCTTCTAAGTCGAGTAACGTTTCTATGGAATGGAAAGGATTTTCTTTTGGGATACGGCTATCTCCACTCCGATGCACTATTCCTTCTTTACTGCATACCTCGCTCCCTCACGTTGTTGAATTAACACAGAAATTGCGTCGCTATGAAATACTATGTGTTCTATGACATCTTGTTTTAAATCGAGTAACGTTCCTATGGATACGACAGGATTTTCTGTTGGGATACGACTATCTCCTTTCCGATGCACTATTCCTTCTTTACTGCATCCCTCGCTCCCACACATTGACGAATTAACACAGAAATTGATTCGCTATGAAATACTTTGTGTTCTAGGCCATCTCCTTCTAAATCGAGTAACGTTTCTGTGGAAACGACAGGATTTTCTATTGGGATAAGACTATCTCCTATCCGATGCACTATTCCGTCTTTACTGCATCACTCGCTCCCTCAGATTGACGAATTAACACAGAAATTGCAGTGCCATTAAATACTATGGGTTTCATGACATCTCCTTTTAAATCGAGTAGTGTTTCTATGGAAACGACAGGATTTTCTTTTGGGATACGACTATCTCCTTTCCGATGCACTATTCCTTCTTTACTGCATCCCTCGCTCCCTCACTTTAACGAATTAACACAGAAATGGCGTCGCTGTGAAATACTATGGGTTCTACGATTTCTCCTTCTAAATCGTGCAACGTTTCTATGGAAACGACAGGATTTTCTTTTGGGATACGACTATCTCCTTTCCGATGCACTATTCCTTCCTTACTGCATCCCCCGCTCCCTCACAATGACGAATTAACACAAAAATGGCATCGCCATGAAATACTATGTGATCTATGATTTCTCCTTCTAAATCAAGTTACGTTTCTATTGAAACGACGGCATTTTCTTTTGGGATACGACTATCTCCTTTCCGATGCAAATTTCCTTCTTTACTGCATCCCTCGCTCCCTCACTAAGACGAATTAACACAGAGATTGCGTAGCTATGAAATACTATGGGTTCTATGACTTCTCTTTGTAAATCGAGTAGCGTTACAATGGTAACGACAGGATTTTCATTTGGGATACGAGTATCTCCTTTCCGATGCACTATTCCTTCTTTACTGCATCCCTCGCTCCCTCACATTGAAGAATGAACACAGAAATAGCGCCGCTATGAAATACAGTGGGTTCTATGACATCTCGTTCTAAATCGAGTAACGTTTCCATGGAAACGACGGGATTTCCTTTTGATACAACTATCTCCTTTCCGATGCACAATTCCTTTTTTACTGCTTCCCTCGCTCCATCACATTGACGAATTATCACAGAAATTGCGTCGCTATGACTTGCGCCATAGGGTATTGGGGTTTCGGGTTCCGCTGGATAGGTCAGGAGTCCACTACACGCAACAAGCGGCTACACGGGTAGCAGGGGTTGTGTGGCGTGGGCTGGGCGGTTTTTTAGGTTAGATGGCCTTGGGCAAGTACAGAAAGGGCAACAGCCTCAACGGGTTCGGGGCAATGTCAGGACATGCGGGGACCAAGCAGCAATCGGTATTGTGATTGTCAACTGTCGAAGCTGCGTTGGCAAAGTACCGGAACTTCAAGCGCTGATAGAAAGCACCGAAGCTGAAATCGTTATAGGTACAGAAAGCTGGCTTAAGCCAGAGATAAATTCTGCCGAAATTTTTACAAAGGTACAGACGGTGTTTAGAAAGGATAGATTGCATGCAACCGGTGGTGGAGTGTTCGTCGCTGTTAGTAGTAGTTTATCCTGTAGTGAAGTAGAAGTGGATAGTTCCTGTGAATTATTATGGGTGGAGGTTACACTAAACAACCGAACTAGGTTAATAATTGGCTCCTTTTACCGACCTCCCGACTCAGCAGCATTAGTAGCAGAACAACTGAGAGAAAATTTGGAATACATTTCACATAAATTTTCTCAGCATGTTATAGTCTTAGGTGGAGATTTCAATTTACCAGATATAGACTGGGACACTCAGATGTTTAGGACGGGTGGTAGGGACAGAGCATCGAATGACATTATACTGAGTGCACTATCCGAAAATTACCTCGAGCAATTAAACAGAGAACCGACTCGTGGAGATAACATCTTGGACCTACTGATACCAAACAGACCCGAACTTTTCGACTCTGTATGTACAGAACAGGGAATCAGTGATCATAAGGCCGTTGCAGCATCCCTGAATATGGAAGTTAATAGGAATATAAAAAAAGGGAGGAAGGTTTATCTGTTTAGCAAGAGTAATAGAAGGCAGATTTCAGACTACCTAACAGATCAAAACGAAAATTTCTGTTCCGACACTGACAATGTTGAGTGTTTATGGAAAAAGTTCAAGCAATCGTAAAATGCGTTTTAGACAGGTACGTGCCGAGTAAAACTGTGATGGACGGGAAAAATCCACCGTGGTACAACAACAAAGTTAGGAAACTACTGCGAAAGCAAAGAGAGCTCCACTCCAAGTTTAAACGCAGCCAAAACCTCTCAGACAAACAGAAGCTAAACGATGTCAAAGTTAGCGTAAGGAGGGCTATGCGTGAAGCGTTCATTGAATTCGAAAGTAAAATTCTATGTACCGACTTGACAGAAAATCCTAGGAAGTTCTGGTCTTACGTTAAATCAGTAAGTGGCTCGAAACAGCATATCCAGACACTACGGGATGATGATGGCATTGAAACAGAGGATGACACGCGTAAAGCTGAAATACTAAACACCTTTTTCCAAAGCTGTTTCACAGAGGAAGACCGCACTGCAGTTCCTTCTCTAAATCCTCGCACAAACGAAAAAATGGCTGACATCGAAATAAGTGTCCAAGGAATAGAAAAGCAACTGGAATCACTCAATAGAGGAAAGTCCACTGGACCTGACGGGATACCAATTCGATTCTACACTGAGTACGCGAAAGAACTTGCCCCCCTTCTAACAGCCGTGTACCGCAAGTCTCTAGAGGAACGGAGGGTTCCAAATGATTGGAAAAGAGCACAGATAGTCCCAGTCTTCAAGAAGGGTCGTCGAGCAGATGCGCAAAACTATAGACCTATATCTCTTACGTCGATCTCTTGTAGAATTTTAGAACATGTTTTTTGCTCGCGTATCATGTCATTTCTGGAAACCCAGAATCTACTATGTAGGAATCAACATGGATTCCGGAAACAGCGATCGTGTGAGACCCAACTCGCCTTATTTGTTCATGAGACCCAGAAAATATTAGATACAGGCTCCCAGGTAGATGCTATTTTTCTTGACTTCCGGAAGGCGTTCGATACAGTTCCGCACTGTCGCCTGATAAACAAAGTAAGAGCCTACGGAATATCAGACCAGCTGTGTGGTTGGATTGAAGAGTTTTTAGCAAACAGAACACAGCATGTTGTTATCAATGGTGACACGTCTACAGACGTTAAAGTAACCTCTGGCGTGCCACAGGGGAGTGTTATGGGACCATTGCTTTTCACAATATATATAAATGACCTAGTAGATAGTGTCGGAAGTTCCATGCGGCTTTTCGCGGATGATGCTGTAGTATACAGAGAAGTTGCTGCATTAGAAAATTGTAGCGAAATACAGGAAGATCTGCAGCGGATAGGCACTTGGTGCAGGGAGTGGAAACTGACCCTTAACATAGACAAATGTAATGTATTGCGAATACATAGAAAGAAGGATCCTTTATTGTATGATTATATGATAGCGGGACAAACACTGGTAGCAGTTACTTCTGTAAAATATCTGGGAGTGTGCGTACGGAACGATTTGAAGTGGAATGATCATATAAAATTAATTGTTGGTAAGGCGGGTACCAGGTTGAGATTCATTGGGAGAGTGCTTAGAAAATGTAGTCCATCAACAAAGGAGGTGGCTTACAAAACACTCGTTCGACCTATACTTGAGTATTGCTCATCAGTGTGGGATCCGTACCAGGTCGGGTTGACGGAGGAGATAGAGAAGATCCAAAGAAGAGCGGCGTGTTTTGTCACTGGGTTATTTGGTAACCGTGATAGCGTTACGGAGATGTTTAATAAACTCAAGTGGCAGACTCTGCAAGAGAGGCGCTCTGCATCGAGGTGTAGCTTGCTCGCCAGGTTTCGAGAGGGTGCGTTTCTGGATGAGGTATCGAATATATTGCTTCCCCCTACTTATACCTCCCGAGGAGATCACCAATGTAAAATTAGAGAGATTAGAGCGCGCACGGAGGCCTTCAGACAGTCGTTCTTCCCGCGAACCATACGCGACTGGAACAGGAAAGGGAGGTAATGACAGTGGCACGTAAAGTGTCCTCCGCCACACACCGTTGGGTGGCTTGCGGAGTATCAATGTAGATGTAGATGTAGAAATTCTATGGGTTCTATGATATCTCCTTCTAAATCGTGTAACGTTTCTATGGAAACGACAGAATTTTCTTTTGGGAAAGGACTATCTCCTTTCCGATGCCCTATTCCTTCTTTTCTGCATTACCCACTCCCTCACATTGACGAACTAACACAAAAATTGCGTCGCCATGACATACTATGGGTTCTATGACTTCTCCGTCTAAGTCGAGTAACGTTTCAATGGAAAGGAAAGGATTTTCTTTTGGGATACGACTATCTCCATTCCGATGCACTATTCCTTCTTTACTGCATACCTCGCTCCCTCACGTTGATGAATTAACACAGATATTGCGTCGCGATGAAAAACTATGTGTTCTATGACATCTCCTTCTAAATCGAGTAGCGTTTCTATGGATACGACAGGATTTTCTTTTGGGATACGACTATCACCTTTCCGATGCACTATTCCTTTTTTACTGCATCACTCGCTCCCTCAGATTGACGAATTAACACAGAAATTGCAGTGCCATGAATTACTATTGGTTCCATGACATCTCCTTCTAAATCGAGTAGTGTTTCTATGGAAACGACAGGATTTTCTTTTGGGGTACGACTATCTCCTTTCCGATGCACTATTCCCTCTTTACTGCATCCCCCGCTCCCTCACAATGACGAATTAACACAAAAATGGCGTCGCCATGAAATACTACGTGTTCTATGATTTATCCTTCTAAATCAAGTAACGTTTCTATTGAAACGACGGGATTTTCTTTTGGGATACGAGAGACTCCTTTCCGATGCACTATTCCTTCTTTACTGCATCCCTCGCTCCCTCACATTGACGAATTAACACAGAAATTGCTGCGCTATGAGATACTATGGGTTCTAAGTCTTCTCCTTCTAAATCGAGTAACGTTTCTGTGGAAACGACAGGATGTTCTTTTGGGATACGACTATCTCCTTTCCGATGCACTAATCCTTCTTTACTACATCCCTCGCTCCCTCACATTGAAGAATGAACACAGAAATTGCGTCGCTGTGGAATACTATGGGTTCTATGGCTTCTCCTTCTAAATCGAGTAACGTTCCTATGTAAACGACAGGATTTTTTTTGGGATACGAGTATCTCCTTTCCGATGCACTATTCCGTCTTTACTGCATCCCTCGCTCCCTTACATTGACGATTTAACACAGAAAATGCGGCGCTATGAAATACTACGGGTTCTATGACATCCCCTTCTAAATCGAGTAACGTTTCTATGGAAACGACAGGATTTTCTTTTGGGATACCGGTATCTCCTTTCCGATGCACTATTCCTTTTTTACTGCAACCCTCGCTCCCTCACTCTGACGAATTAACACAGAAATTGCGTCGCCATGAAAACAATGGGTTCTATGATTTCTCCTTCTGAATCAAGTAACGTTTCTATTGAAACACCATAATTTTCATCTGGGATACGACTATCTCCTTTCTGTTGCACCATTCCTTCTTTACTGCATCCCTCTCTCACTCACATAGAAGAATTAACACAGAAATTGCGCGCTATGAAATACTGCGTGTTCCATGACTTCTCCTTCTAAATCGAGTAACGTTTCTATGGAAAGGACAGGATTTTATCTTGGGTTACAACTATCTCCTTTCCGATGCACTATTCCTTCTTTACTGCATACCTCGCTCTCTCACATTTACGAATTAATACAGAAATTGCGTCGCTATTAAAAACTATGGGTTCTATGACATCTCCTTCTAAATTGAGAAACGTTTCTATGGAAAGGACAGGATTTTATTTTGGGTTACGACTATCTCCTTTCCGATGCACTATTCCTTCTTTAGTGCATCCCTCGCTCCCTCACATTGACGAATTAACACAGAAATTGCGTCGCTATGAAATACTATGGGTTCTATGACATCTCCTTCGAAATCGAGTAACGTTTCTATGGAATCGACAGGATTTTCTTTTGGGATACGACTATCTCCTTTCCGATGCATTATTCCTTCTATACTACATCCCTCGCTCCCTCACGTTGACAAATTACAACAGAAATTGCGCCGCTATCAAATACTATGTGTTCTATGACTCCTCCGTCTAAATAGATTAATGTTTCTATGGAAACAACAGGATTTTCTTTTGGATACAACTATCTCCTTTCCGATGCACTATTCCTGCTTTACTGCATCCCTCGCTCCCTCACATTGACGAATTAACACAGAAATTGCGTCGCTATGAAATACTATGTGTTCTATGACTTCTCCTTCTAAATCGAGTAACATTTCTATGGAAACGACAGGATTTTCTTTTGGGATACGTCTATCTCCTTTCCGATGCACTATTCCTTCGTTACTGTAGCTCTCGGTCCCTCACATCGACGAATTAACACAGAAATTGCGTCGCTATGATATACTATGTGTTCTATGACTTCTCCTTCTAAATCGAGTAACGTTTCTATGGAAACGACAGGATTTTCTTTTGGGATACGAGTATCTCCTTTCCGATGCACTATTCCTTCGTTACTGTAGCCCTCGCTCATTCACATTGACGAATTAACACAGAAATTGCGTCGCTATGAAATACTATGGGTTCTATGAGTAGTATCGGCAGTCAGCCAACACTACGCACAATAATTGAGAGAGGAAGCCGAAATGCACGCGTTAAACTCACGCGTGCTGGCGAGAGGTATGAAACAGGATACGGAATGAATGCTATAAACAAAAGTACGTAGCTGCTGGAATACTTAACTTTAATCCATCATTTGTTGACATCGTTCTTAACGGTACGGTATAAATAATAGTTACAGTTAATGGCGCCTGGCTAGGTCGTAGCCACTGACTTAGCTAAAGGCAATTCTAACTATCTTCTCTGCATATAAGCGAGGCTCCGTCTGTTTTGCATCGTCATCTAAGTCGTCCATACAACTGGGGCGAGTGCTAGTAGGGATGTCGAGACTTGAGGTTTGGTGGCGCTCGGTCAGCGATCACTGACTGTTGCGACACGCGGGTCAGACATGTACTAATAGACCGCGTCCGATTTAAAGCTACCGCCTTGCAAGTGTGGTGTCTGGCGGTAACACCACCCTATGACATCTCCTTCTAAATCGAGTAACGTTTCTATGGACACGACAGGATTTCCTTTTGGGATACGACTGTTTGCTTTCCGATGCACTATTCCTTCTTTTATGCATCCCTCGCTCCCTCACATTGACGAAATAACACAGAAATTGCGTCGCTATGAAATACAATGTGTTATATGAAATCTCCTTCTAAATCGAGTAACGTTTCAATAGAAACGACAGAATTTTCTTTTGCGATACTACTATCACCTTTCCGATGCACGATTCCTTCTTAACTGCATCCCTCGCTCCCTCACATTGACGAATTAACTCAGAAATTGCGTCGCTGTCAAATACTATGTGTTCAATGACATCTCCTTCTAAATCGAGTAACGTTTCAATAGAAACGACAGAATTTTCTTTTGGGATACTACTATCACCTTTCCGATGCACGATTCCTTCTTAACTGCATCCCTCGCTCCCTCACATTGACGAATTAAAACAGAATTTGCGTCTCTATGAACTACTATGGGTTCTATGACATTTCGTTCTAAATCGAGTAACGTTTCTATGGAAACGACAGAATTTTCTTTTGCGATACGACTTTCTCTATTCCGATGCACTATCCTTCTTTACTGCATCCCTCGCTCCCTCACATTGACGAATTAACACAGAAATGGCGTCGCTATGAAATAGTATGGGTTCTATGACATTGCCATTTAAATCGAGGGACGTTTCTATGGAAACGACGGTATATTCTTTTGGGATACGACTATCTCCTTTCCGATGCACTATTCCTTCTTTTCTGCATCCCTCGCTCCCTCACATTGACGAATTAACACAGAAATTGCGTCGCTGTCAATGTGGTGTCACCGCCAGACACCACACTTGCTTGGTGGTAGATTATATCGGCCGCGGTCCATTTAGTACATGTCGGATCCGCGTGTCGCCACTGTGTAATCGCAGACCTAGCGCCACCACATGGCAGGTCTCGTGATACGAACAAGCACTCGCCCCAGTTGTAAGGACAACCTAGCTAGCGACTACATGTACGAAGCCTATCTCTCTCATTAGCCGAGAGACAGAATTGCCTTCAGCTCCGTTAATGGCTACGAACTAGCAAGGCGCCATTAGCCTTACAGTGATTGTAATTAAAGTCTCCTGTGTATAGTCAAGAGCGATGTACCACAATGATTGAATATAGATAAGTATTAAACCAGCTACATACTTTTCTTCATAGCATTAAGTATGTAGCCTGTTCCTGTACTTCACGCCCGTCTGCGTTTGTCTAGCGTGCATTTTCAGCCATCTCGAACTACAAGGTGTCGGCCCATCTGCCGACACATCAGTCAAATACTATGTGTTCTATGACATCTCCTTCTAAATCGAGTAACGTTTCAATAGAAACGACAGAATTTTCTTTTGGGATACTACTATCACCTTTCCGATGCACGATTCCTTCTTTACTGCATCCCTCGCTCCCTCACATTGACGAATTAAAACAGAATTTGCGTCGCTCTGAACTACTATGGGTTCTATGACATTTCCCTCTAAATCGAGTAACGTTTCTATGGAAACGACAGAATTTTCTTTTGGGATACGACTATCTCCTTTCCGATGCACTATTCCTTCCTTACTGCATCCCTCTATAAAATTAATAAAATAAATTAAATAAAATAAAATATTAATTATTTTATCTGTATGATTGTCTCTCCTATGAGTCGTCAGGTTTTAATTATTCGGTATCAGACGCTTGACAATGGCTTTTCGTAAAGGCAATGTTACTCGTAGTTGACCGTGAAATAAAACTGAAATAATCGGACTTCATAATTAAATCGTTTCCAAAGACTGCTGCGGTAGGTGCGGACTCATAATCTAAATCTCAATATTACAATAATTTGCCAGCCATGCCAAAACGTCGAACAGAGGTGATTGTCTAGTAAACAAAAGAATTACACAGTTAGTTAAATCAGATATATTCAATGAATAAGCCTACAGTTCATAATCCTACTTACTTTCATAAATATAAATTCTTTACAGAATCGAGTGCCTAGTATGGTTGCAACTCGCAGTAATTTTCTATAACATGAAATATGGCGGTGTGCCAGACAATAAAATAAAATACGTGCTTCTCGCACCACTTCTACCAGAGCTCTCCTTTCTTAATGAAACATACGAGTAACGTAATTGTGCTTTTGTTTTATCAGCGACACAGCGCTGCAGTTGTGTGCCATAGGCTTTATTTATTTGTCACTGATTATTTATTTAATTAATATCTCGCGTTTCCGAGGAAACTCACGCTCGGCATGCAAATTTGCCTTTATATTGCCCCCTGAATTGCGAGGCGAAAGGACACACCTGCAGCCGAGCAATTCACCTAAAGGCACAAGAAAATCTAAGTTATCTACAACTATTTACATGACCTACATTATACACATTATACACATTATATACAACTTTGAATGACGCGGATGCGCCGTAAAAGTTCTTATGTTGGCAGATAGAGTGCGCGCATGCGCAGAAGCGTCTGTGTGACTGCCGTTATGTCGTACAGTTAGATCACGCGGCACAGTATTGCAGTTCATATTGTTCGTGTGCGCGCGTTTCTCAGTCGTTGCACAAAGAAAATATTCAACCAAGATTACATATGAAGACTACATTCTATGACAGGTAACTTAGTTTTAAATTTACAATATTCGTTATAACACAATACAACTTAGATTGTTGAATGTTCTTAGTTACATAGTATTGTTTTGAAATACTTCAAAGAAAAATGTCCGTAGTTTTCAGGTGCGTTGACCTATACACATCGTGTCGTTATTACAGTTCATATTCGTCTGCTGCACAATAATTTTTTTTTCTTACAGGTTAGTATCGTCGTGGTAAAGTTTTTTGATCACAGTAACATCGTTGTATAACAACGTGATTAATACATAAGCGTGTCCATTTCCCATTTCCACTATAGTCGTTGTGATGCAGTTCGTTGTAAGTAAAAGCATTGCTTATTACAGATCAGACGTGACCCGTCGAGTAATTGGTCCACGTGCAGTTCGTTTTTTACATTCCGTGGAACCTTGGTTGCAGAACCGCGGACGGCACATAGCTGGCGTCGATCCTTGGACAGTCCAGGTAAGAGTGTCCGTCACATTTCGAGAACATTTCATTCCCTGAAGTTCCAACCAAAATTCTTCCACCCGTCGTGTTGTTTTCTGGTCAGGCACTTTGTGTCCATTTAATCCAGTTAACATCTTGAAGTTAGGTACCGTAGTAATGTCACTAGACGATGCACGAATTATGGACTTCACATTTTCAGTTTTTTGCTGAATATAGCTCACCTAAATGTTCGTAGTTATTAATCGAGGAAATCGTTCATCGCGTTTACATAGGTACGATGCATAATGAATGGCATTAACCGTTTCCTTCATATAGGTTTCTGCGTAGTTGCAGAGTCAGTAATGTTCGTTAATGTCCGTGAACAGAGGTTCACTATGCAATGTCTTTTTGGCACTCGTTTTGTTCAAATTTTTACATGATACATCAGTTAAAAAAAAAAAGTAATTATACATACACACGTCACATATTTTCTTAGTATAAACATAATACAGTTGCACATAAACATGTTTACATCATCATTACATCGCTATAGGTTATTACATTGTGTCACATTTGATTACATGAATTGCAGATATTTACATCCTCTTTAGCGGTTTTGCCGGGATATTATCGATGTTTTTTTTTGTGATGTCATCTGAAATTAAGATAGGTTAGACACAACATTCATTACATCAGTAGGCAAGACCAGGCGTTTTCACTACTCAATAAATATTCAAAATAGTAAGAGAGAGAAAATGTTCGATTCCTCGCGATTTGTGTGTGTGTGTAGAGTGTCTGTGTGGCCTTGACTACTGATAGATGCTTTTCGTGTTGAGAGATGTGCGTCTAATCTATTTCTCAAAGTAAAAGATCGCTTCACAGATGACGTCTGTCAGTTCGTCAGTTGTCATACCAAGTCAGTGGTACCTACAATAACAAATGTTCCGTGAAAAATTAACATGTCATTCACTGCTACGTAATCATAAATTTTACTTTAATATTCAGTCTTCTCGGTGGAGCCGCGGCGTTGAAAGAAAAGTTCTTCTGTCTTCAACTGCGACTCTGGAACGCTGAAATGAAAATTTCTATACTACTTATTATCTGTGTTGTAGCAACAGAGTTTTTCGAGTTGCTTAGCAATATTTTGATGGGTATGTCTTTGACATTATTCAGCATGAAATGCTCTAAGATCTCGGTGTGCGTATAGCCCAATAATTTTGTTAGTTCTACGATGTTGTAACAGATACGCAACAGGGTGCGGTATGTTAACAATTATATAAGGTCCTTCATATAGCAGACGCCATTTAGAGTTGCGTCGTTTGAGTGCAACAGATTTATGATGAGTACGAAGTAGTACAAGCATTCCTACCTCGAATTTTTGTTTTCTTTTTATTATATTTCTGTGATGTTTGTTTCGTATCTGTGCGTGATGTGTCAGCGTAGTCAATACTTCTTTTATTTTCTGTTGAGGTGTGATTTCCTTGTCTGACAACTTAGGTAATGGTTCTATCCACTGATCGTTCTGTTTGCAATTGAACATGATCTCGTTAGGTGTGTAATTTGTATCATAAATATTTAAGTTATTGTGTACGTCTTCGAAAAGACTTAGGTAGGACACCCAATTAGTATGTTTTGATGAAATATAGGTCCTCATGAAACGGTTTAATTCTCGGAAAAGTCTCTCGGTCGCGTTACATTGTGGACTAAACCTCGAAATAAATATACTTTTAATGTTATTGTCCTTCAAGAAATTTCACCATTTGTACCAAGAATAGTATGCTGCATTATCTGATAGAATTGCTTTAGGTTTTCCCACGTGCGTCAGGTAATCACTTGAGAATCTTCGTATTATAGCACTTGCAGTGGCGGATTTTAAAGCATAAAGTTTAACATGTTTAGAAAATATATCGTAAAAAGCTAAGATATATTTGACGCCTCCAGAGCTTGCTGGATGCGGACCACTGATGTCAGTACACAGAATTTCCAGGGGTTTACTAGGTAAAATAGAAAGTAAATCTGTTTTTGTGGATAAATTCTGAGGTTTTGATTTTTGACATATGACACATGTTTTCAGTTCCCTGTAAATTTTTCTTCTCATATTGCTGAAATAACAGTATGTACTGAGCTTCGCTAAACACTTTTTTGTTCCATAATGACCCCATACTAAGTGTGTGTGCCAAATTAAATTACGTTCAGACTCTTTGGGAATGCATACACACCAGTTAGTAGCATTTGGATGTCGGCAGTAAAATAGCACATCATTGTGTAACTTGTAATACTTAGTCAAAGGATGATTGTGTTTTTCTACCAGTTATTATTTTATACCAGTGAGGATCAGATTTTTGTAATTCAGCCATGTTTCTGCACATATCAATATAATATTGGTGATACTGCTTGTCTTACATTAAGAGAATCCTGTAGTCATTTATATTTTCTAAGTCACTGTTGGTATCATTCATACCTTGTGGAAGTCTAGACAAAGTGTCTGCAATGGTGTTGTCCTTACCTCTTATGTACTTAATTTCAAAAGAGTAGTTCTGAAGTGTAACTGCCCATCGTGATAGTCTAGGATGTACAAGTTTACAAGTTAACAAAAATGTCAGGGCCTGGTGATCGGTGTAAATTACTGTTTGTTTTCCAAATAAATAATAATTGAATTTCTTGAATGCCCATACTATGGAAAGTGTTTCTAACTCAGTAGTGGAGTATGTACGCTCACATTCAGTTAGAGTGCGACTCGCAAACCCAATATTTCTTATCTGTTCCTCCTCTTTATTCTTTACAACTTGAAATAAGCAACAGCCCAAGCCAGTACGTGAAGCGTCACAAGTCATACAAAAATCTAAATTGAAATCTGGATGGCTCAATATGTTAGCATTCACTAAAGCATGTTTAATTGTATTAAAGTCATTCTGGCACTGTTCCGACCAGATCCAAACTTGATTCTTTCTGAGTAGATTTAGCAGATGTTTACTGTTCAAAAGTTGTTGTGGCAAAAAAACGTCTGAAAAATGAACATAGCCCAAGGAATGATTTTAACTGCTTTTTAGTTCGAGGGCTAGGAAAGTTTCTGATAGCATCTAATTTACTGGGATCCGGACGTATGCCCTGTGAATTAATGATATGTCCTAAATACTTTATCTCACTGCAACCAAACTTTGATTTTCTAAGATTGGCTGTGACTCCAGCTTGTGCAAATTTTTCTAAAATTCTTTGAAGTGTGTCAACGTGTTCATTCCAGGATTGTGTAGCTATCAGTATATCATCTACATAGTGTGTCACTGTCTCAACTAAATCGTCGCCAAGCACGGTATCCAGGGCTGTAATGAATACCCCAGAGCTGACATTCAGTCCGAAGGGTAGAACACAAAACTGATAGGTTCGCCCCCCGAACATAAATGCAGTATATTTCCGAGAATCAGGAGTGATACCCACCAGCCAAAACGAATTAGCGAGATCTATTGTGGAAAAATATTTTGCATCTAGAAACTTCTGTAATTGCTCTTCTAAATTTTCAGGTTTTGTGTGAACCGGTAAAATTATTTCATTAATAGCTCGTGCGTCTAACACTAACCTAATGCTTCCATTTGATTTTTTGACAACAAGTAGAGGACTACAATAAGGTGAGGTGGATGGTTCAATGACCTTCCAGTCTAACATTTGTTTTAATTCTTGCCACACAGCAGGTCGTTGAGATAACGGTACGTTATATGTCTTATGGTAGAAGATCTTGTGAGGCTTAACTTCAATCTTGTACACATACGTGTTGATAACACCTAATCGTTTGGTAAAAACTTGTAAATATTTGGATAACACTTCCTGTAGTTTTATACGTTCATGTACACTGAGAGCTGTAGCTTCACTTATCTTATGATCAAGCAATGTTTTCAAGTCCATTAGCTCTGCGTCAGATGAGTGTGTTTGCATGTCTTGAATGTCTTTGTCAAGTACTAACTGAACCTTGTACCCTGTACAGTGTTTGTCATGCTTTAGAGTTCTCCTGTCCCAATCAATAATAATTACCCTGCTTTTATCATTTAAAATACATTTACCTTTGGAGAAGTCTATAATGCAGTCCTTCTCGCTCATAATATCTATTCCTAATATGCAATTAGTCACAAGGTTTTGTACAACCAGGAATGGCCATTGTACGGTTCCATTACCTATTTTAACGTTTACAAAAACTTGCTTCGTAACCCTACATAACTTATTACCTAGTGCAGTAGTTATTTTACAGTTTTGGGCAGGAAACTCAGGCACAGGTTCCAATTCACACATCTTTTTATAAAAATTAAAAGATAAAACGCTCACAGCTGCACCTGTATCTAGGATAATAGTAGTTGGAATCCCACCTACTACACCAGTAGTGGATGCTAAAACAATTTCATTTGTGTTTAAACGACATTGTGTACTGTCTTGTAAAAGTTCATCTGATATATTGTTATTGTGGTTGTATCTTATAAATAAAACAGGTAGTTTTTGTTTAGAATTTCTCGGCATATCATTATTCCGTTGTTCAAGTGTGATGTCAAATAACTGATTAACATTGAAGCCGCCCCCCAAGGATTCTTCAGCCACGACCTGGGGCAAAGTAATGACTGTTTCTAGTTTGCTGGATTAGCATTTGTACTAGGTACTGACACAGATTGAGGTTGTGCATCAGGTGTCATTTCTATTATATTCACATTCGGATATTGCCTATTATGATCTCCAAACTTTTGCGGTTGTTGTTGCTGTTGCGCATTTTAACTTACCTGTCGGTCGTAACGTATGCTCCAATTTTGACCTGGTGGCTGCCGTGGTAAAGCAGAGTTTGAATGAAAGTACTGATCGTTACGAGTCCAACCTTGATGCTGTCTTGGCTCGTAGTTATTATTATTTCTATTTCTGTTTGTGTTTTTGTTATTGCCTTTGTATCCGTTGTTACCGTTGTAGTTATTACCGCGGTGCCTTTTGTATGGATTGCCGCATGAAATGTTATTACTGTTGTAACTATTGTTTGTATTGGAATACGCGTGTTGATTTTGACTTCCGTACTGAGACGGCATGTGAGTTTGCTGTTTTTGTTGTACCGCGTATCCAACTGTGGGCACGCCAGAATTGTGTTGGCAAGCCGGCATGTTTTGCATACCACTAGTGTAAACATTGTGGCTGCTGTTTTGCCGCGCGAAGCGCTGATCTTCAAGTAACATGTCAACCGAATCTAAAGCTGTTAAAAAATAATCTGAATCGTCATCCGGGATATGTAGGAGTTTTTCTTTAATGTTGAAAGGCAATTTGGCCTTCAACGCACGGAGTATATCTCGCGTTGCGACTGGTTCGTCTAAAAAGTGTCCCATGTTCAAGTATTTTTCAAAATATCTGCGTAAGTTACCATTTTTACTGTTAAAAGTTTCAGGTTCTAAAATTTGTCTTCTGAGTCGCTCCTGAACGGATTGCGACCAGAATTTGTTCAGAAAAGCACGCTCAAACTCACTGTACGTGGTATATACGTCAGCTTGACTGTATGCCCAGACAGCTGCATCGCCTTGGATGTAACCGACAATATATGAAATCTTTTTCCGGTCACTCCAAGTGCGTGGAAATGCGTTACTAAAAGATTTGAGAAAAATCACCGGATGAATGGTTCGTTTTTCTGGGATAAAAATCTGAAATTGCCTGTGTTTCATTAAGCTTTCGTCTTCCTTTGCATTATGATATGGATTTGTCCCACTGTAATTACTGCTATGTCCAGCTGGCGAGTAATTACGATAATGTTGCTGTGGTTTACCATGATAATAGCTTGTGTTTGTGTTTCCACATCGTGGTATGTGTTGTAGTCGTGGTGTGTTTTGTTCTTGTGTATTTGTCGTGTGCGGTATGTGTGTGTCATACTCGAATGTATATTGGTTCCTGGACTGTGCATTTTGACTGATATTTTCGTTACATTCAGACTGTGGTCGATCGGTGAATTGTCTCATGGGTGCAGTGACGGATTGTATTGCGTCACTGATCAGCTGTTTGTTATTAGTAATGTATTGCGCTACGGAGTCGTGCACAATTGTTGGTAAATTTTCACGTAAGCATCTATCAAAATGTTTGTCTTTGTTCACTACCCAATCATGAAATTGTTTATTAATATTTTGAAAATGAGCTATGGCATCAGATTGTAAGATGTCAGTCAGGTGTTGTTCAACATTGTCAAATTTATTCTGTACGTCAGTAATTCGTTTTTCAAGGTTGTCATGTACTGAAGGATATGTTTGAATTTGTTCAGTAAGAACTTCACACGTGACATTAAGGCTTTTTACTTGTGTCTGTAAAAGTGCTACGTCAGTTGTAGTCTTTTCTTGTCTCGTATTAAGCTGGGAAAATTCAGCACTGAGTTCAGTCATCTGTTTGGTCAGTGTGGCGTCTATAAGTTCCACACGCTTACATAAAGTGTCATTACCCGTCTTGAGTGCTATGAGATCAGATTTGATTTCGTCATTTTGTGTCTTTAACTGTTCATTTTGCGTCTGTAAGGTTGCCATATTTTCTGCGTTTTGTTTCATTAGCATTTGTAACATGTCGGCAATGTTTACCGTTTGCAAGGTCTCTGCCCCCGCCGCGTCATTAGACGTGACGTCATGCATTAACATGGGCTCTGATTGAGACTTTGAAATTTTTGTGGTGGAAGGCCTATTGTCAAAATTTTCGTCAACACTTGCGTCAATGTTTGATGAATCGTCACTACCGGTTGCTGTCGTAAAGTCATTTTCTAACATTTGTCTCTCGTCCGAGTCGGATTGCGTCTGAATAGTACGTCTTTGCTGTTCCATTTTTGCGTATTGTTTTCTAGTTATTACCATGCCACACGTGATATATGTTTCAAAGAAAATATTTGACACTGATTTTAAAATAAAATGCAGTTGAGCATGAATCGCTCGTAGCAACAATGGCTGTCTGTTAATTTAAAAATATAAACTGAATTTGAGATTATTGGTAATGGCTGCTGGCCATGTTACATGATATCGTACAGAAGTCGGTCATATTGTACACTCGTGTATTGGTATTGTTGCATACGTTATTGTTTAGGGAAAAGTACTGAGAATGAAATTTATCACTAAAACTGTTATGCGGAAAAGAAACACTACAGAATTTTACTGAAAAGCTAATACACTGAATTATACGTCTGGTCAAGCCTGCTAATGCAAAGATGCTGCGTCTTACCTTATTTTGCTGGAAGCTTCTTTGCGTCTTACCGCAAAAATTTTATAATTGGCAAATATCTTCTGATTTTTGTTATTTCTCATATAGTCAAGTCCAGGTCCAGAAAGTTGATTTTTCACATGAAACAAAGAGAACAATGTAACAAATGACAAAATAACAAGCCCGACACGCAGTCGCCAATATAAAATAAATAAAATAAAATATTAATTATTTTATTTGTATGATTGTCTCTCCTATGAGTCGTCAGGTTTTAATTATTCGGTATCAGACGCTTGACAATGGCTTTTCGTAAAGGCAATGTTACTCGTAGTTGACCGTGAAATAAAACTGAAATAATCGGACTTCGTAATTAAATCGTTTCCAAAGACTGCTGCGGTAGGTGCGGACTCATAATCTAAATCTCAATATTACAATAATTTGCCAGCCATGCCAAAACGTCGAACAGAGGAGATTGTCTACTAAACAAAAAAATTACACAGTTAGTTAAATCAGATATATTCAATGAATAAGCCTACAGTTCATAACCTACTTACTTTCATAAAGATAAATTCTTTACAGAATCGAGTGCCTAGTATGGTTGCAACTCGCAGTAATTTTTTATAACATGAAATATGGCGGTGTGCCAGACAATAAACTAAAATACGTGCTTCTTGCACCACTTCAACCAGAGCTCTCTTTTCTTAATCAAACATACGAGTAACGTAATTGTGCTTTTGTTTTATCAGCGACACAGCGCTGCAGTTGTGTACCATAGGCTTTATTTATTTGTCACTGATTATTTATTTAATTAATATCTCGCGTTTCCGAGGAAACTCACGCTCGGCTTGCAAATGTGCCTTTATACCTAGCTCCTTCACATTGACGATTTAACACAGAAATTGCGTCGCTATGAAATACTATGGGTTATATGTCCTCTCCTTCTAAATAGAGTAAAGTATCTATGGAAACGACAGAATTTTCTTTTGGGATACGACAATCTCCTTTCCGATGCACTATTCCTTCTTTACTGCATCCCTCGCTCCCTCACATTGACGATTTAGCACAGAAATAGCGTCGCTATTAAATACAATGGTTTCTATGACATCTCCTTCTAAGTCGAGTAACGTTTCTATGGAGACGACAGGATTTTCTTTTGGGATACGAGTATCTCCTTTCCGATGCACTATTCCTTCCTTACTGCATCCCTCGCTTCCTCACATTAACGAATTAACACAGAAATTGCGTCACTATGAAATACTATGGGTTCTATGACATATCCTTCTACATCGAGTAACGTTTCTATGGAAACGACAGGATTTTCTTTTGTGATACGACAATCTCCTTTCCGATGCACTATTCCTTCTTTACTGCATCCTTCGCTACCTCACATTGACGAATTAACACAGAAATTGCGTCGCTATGAAATACTACGGTTTCTGCGACTGCTCCTTTTAAATCGGGTAATGTTTCTATGGAAACGACAGGATTTTCTTTTGGGATACGACTTTCTCTATTCCGATGCACTATTCCTTCTTTACTGCATCCCTCGCTTCCTCACATTGACGAATTAACACAGAAATTGCGTCGCTATGAAGTACTATGGGTTCTATGGCATTGCTTTCTAAATCGAGGGACGTTTCTATGGAAACGACGGGATATTCTTTTGGGATACAACTATCTCCTTTCCGATGCACTATTCCTTCTTTACTGCATCCGTCGCTCCTCACATTGACGAATGAGCACAAAATTTGCGTTGCTGTGAAATACTATGTGTTCTATGACATCTCCTTCTAAATCGAGTAACGTTTCTAAGGAAACGACAGGATTTTCTTTTTGGATACGAGTATCTCCTTTCCGATGCACACTTCCATCTTAACTGCATCCCTCGCTAATTCACATTGACGACTTAACACAGAAATTGCGGCGCTATTGGCTGCTATGGGATCTATGACTTCTCCTTCTAAATCGAGTAACGTTTCTATGGAAATAACAGGATATTCTTTTGGGATACGAGTATTTCATCTCCGATGCACTATTCCGTCTATACTGCATCCCGCGCTCCTTCACATTGACGAATTAACACAGAAATAGGGTCGCTATGAAATACTATGGGTTTATGACTTCTCCTTCTAAATCGAGTAACGTTTCTCTTGAAACGAAAGGATTTTCATTTGGGATACGAGTATCTTCTTTCCTATGTACTATTCCTTCTTTCCTGCATCCCTCGCTCCCTCACACTGACGAATTAACACAGAAATTGCGTCGCTATGAAATACTATGGGTTCTATGACATCTCATTCTAAATCGAGTAACGTTACTATGGAACCGACAGGATTCTCTTTTGGAATACGACTATCTCCTTTCCGATGCAAAATTCCTTCTTTACCGCATCCCTCGCCCCCTCACTTTGTCGAATTAACACAGAGTTTGCGTAGCTATGAAATACTATGTGCTCTATGACTTCTCTTTCTAAATCGAGTAACGTTTCTGTGGAAACGACAGGATTTTCTTTTGGGATACGAGTATCTCCTTTCCGATGCACTATTCCTTCTTTACTGCATCCTCGCTCCCTCACATTGAAGAATGAACACAGAAATTGCGGGCTATGAAATTCTACGTGTTCTATGACATCTCCTTCTAAATCGAGTATCGTTTCTATGGACAGGACAGGATTTTTCTGTGGGTTACGACTGTCTCCTTTGCGATGCACTATTCCTTCTTTACATCACATCTCGCTCCCTCTCATTGACGATTTAACACAGAAATGGCGTCGCTATGAAATACTATGTGTTCTATGTGATCTCCTTGTTAATCGAGTAACGTTTCTGTGGAAACGACAGGATTTTCTTATGGGATACGACTATCTCCTTTCCGATGCACTAATCCTTCTTTACTGCATCCCTCTCTCACTCACATAGAAGAATTAACACAGAAATTGCGCGCTATGAAATACTGCCTTTTCCATGACTTCACCTTCTAAATCGAGTAACGTTTCTATGGAAAGGACAGGGTTTAATTTTGGGTTACGACTATCTCCTTTCCGATGCACTATTCCTTTCATTACTGCATCCCTCGCTCTCTCACATTTACGAATTAATACAGAAATTGCGTCGCTATGAAAAACTATGGGTTCTATGACAGCTCCTTCTAAATCGAGAAACGTTTCTATGGAAAAGACAGGATTTTATTTTGGGTTACGACTATCTCCTTTCCGATGCACTATTCCTTCTTTAGTGCATCACTCGCTCCCACACATTGACGAATTAACACAGAAATTGCGTAGCTATGAAATACTATGTGCTCTATGACTTCTCTTTCTAAATCGAGAACCATTTCTGTGGAAACGACTGGATTTTTTTTTTGGGATACGAATATCTACTTTCCGATGCACTATTCCTTCTTTACTGCATCCTCGCTCCCTCACATTGAAGAATGAACGCAGAAATTGCGCGCTATGAAATTCTACGTGTTCTATGACATCTCCTTCTAAATCGAGCATCGCTTCTATGGAAAGGACAGGGTTTTCTTTTGGGATACGAGTATCTCCTTTCCGATGCACTATTCCTTTTTTACTGCAACCCTCGCTCCCCCACTTTGACCCAATTAACACGGAAATTGCGTCGCCATGAAAACTATGAGTTCTATGACTTCTCCTTCTGAATCAAGTAACGTTTCTATTGAAACACCAGGATTTTCATTTGGGATACGACTATCTCCTTTCTGTTGCACCATTCCTTCTTTACTGCATCCCTCTCTCACTCACATAGAAGAATTAACACAGAAATTGCGTCGCTATGAAGTACTATGGGTTCAATGACTTCTCCTTCTAAATCGAGTAACGTTTCTATGGAAACTACAGGATTATCTTTTGGGATACGAGTATTTATATCCGATGCGCTATTCGCACTTTACTGCATCCCTCGCTCCCTCACATTGACGAATGAACACATAAATTGCGTTGCTGTGAAATTCTATGTGTTCTCTGACATCTCCTTCTAAATCGAGTAACGTTTCTATGGAAACGACAGGATTTTCTTTTTGGATACGAGTATCTCCTTTCCGATGCACACTTCCTTCTTTACTGCATCCCTCGCTAATTCACATTGACGAATTAACACAGAAATTGTGTCGCCATGAAATACAATGGGTTCTACTACTTTTCCTTCTGAATAGAGTATCGTTTCTACGGAAACGACAGGATTTTGTTTTGCGATACGAGTATCTCCTTTCCGATGCACAATTCCTTCTTCACTGCATCCCTCGCTCCCTCATATTGACGAATTACAACAGAAATACCGTCGCTATTTAATACAATGGTGTCTGTGAGTTCTCCTTCTAAATCGAGTAACGTTTCTATGAAAACGGAAGGATTTTCTTTTGTGATACTAGTATCTTTTTTCCGATGCACTATTCCTTCTTTACTGCATCGCTCGCTCCCTCACATTGTCGAATTAACACAGAAATTGCGTCGCTACGTAATACTATGGGTTCCATGACTTCACCAGCTTAATCGAGTAACGTATCTATGGAAACGACAGGATTTTCTTCTGGGATACGAGTATCTCGTTTCCGATGGACTATTCCTTCTTTACTGCATCCCTCGTTCCCTCACATTGACGAATTAACACAGAAATTGCGTCGCTATGAAATACTATGTGTTCCATGACTTCTCCTTCTAAATCGAGTAACGTTCCTCTCGAAACGACAGGTTTTTTATTTGGGATACGAGTATCTTCTTTCCGATGCACTATTCCTTCTTTACAGCATCCCTCGCTCCCTCACACTGACAAATTAACACAGAAATTGCGTCGCTATGAAATACTATGGGTTCTATGACATCTCATTCTAAATCCAGTAACGTTACTATGGAAACGACACGATTTTCTTTTGGGATACGAGTATCTCCTTTCCGATGCACATTTCCTTCCATACTGCATCGCTCGCTCCCTCACATTGACGAATTAACACAGAAACTGCGTCACTATGAAACACTATGTGTTCTCTGACATCTACTTCTAAATCGAGTAACGTTTCTGTAGAAACGACAGGATTTTCCTTTGGGATACTACTATCACCTTTCCGATGCACTATTCGTTCTTTACTGCATTCCTCGCTCCCACACATCGACCAATTAACACAGAAGTTACGTCGCTATGAAAAAATATTGGTTCAATGGGATCTCCTTCTAAATCGAGTAACGTTTCTATGGAAACGAGTGGATTTTCTTTTCGGATACGACCATCTGGATTACGATGCACTATTCCTTCTTTACTCCATCCGTCGCTCCCTTACATTGACGAATTAACACAGTAATTGCGTCGCTATGAAGTACTATGGGTTCTATGGCTTCTCCTTCTAATTCGAGTTACGTTCCTATGTAAACGACAGGATTTTCTTTTGGGATACGACTATCTCCTTTCCGATGCACTATTCCTTCGTTACTGTAGCCCTCGCTCCCTCACATTGACGAATTAACACAGAAATTGCGTCGCTATGAAATACTATGTGTTCTATGACTTCTCCTTCTAAATCGAGTAACGTTTCTATGGAAACGACAGGATTTTCTTTTGGGAAACGACTATCTACTTTCCGATGCACTATTCCTTCGTTACTGTAGCCCTCGCTCCCTCACATTGACGAATTAACACAGAAACTGCGTCGCTATGAAATACCATGTGTTCTATGACTTCTCCTTCTAAATCGAATAACGTATCTATGGAAACGACAAGATTTTCTGTTATGGTACGTCTATCCCGTTTCCGATTCACTATTCCTTCTTTACTGCATCCCTCGCTTCCTCACATTGACGAATTAACACAGAAATCGCTTTGCTATGGAATACTATTGGTTCTATGACTTCTCCTTCTAAATCGAGTAACGTTTCTATGGAAACGACAGGATTTTCATTTGGGATACGAGTATCTCCTTTCCGATGCACTATGCCTTCTTCACTGCATCCCTCGCTCCCTAACATTGGCGAATTAACACAGAAATTGCGTCGCTATGAAGTACTATGTGTTCTATGACATCTCCTTCTAAATCGAGTAACGTTTCTATTGAAACTACAGGATTATCTTTTTGGATACGAGTATCTCCTTTCCGATTCACACTTCCTTCTTTACTGCATCCCTCGCTAATTCACATTGACGAATTAACACAGAAATTGTGTCGCCATGAAATACAATGGGTTCTACTACTTTTCCTTCTAAATCGAGTAACGTTTCTACGGAAACGACAGGATTTTGTTTTGGGATATGAGTATCTTCTTTCCGATGCACAGTTCCTTCTTTACTGCATCCCTCGTTCCCTCATATTGACGAATTACAACAGAAATAGCGTCGCTATTTAATACAATGGTTTCTGTGACTTCTCCTTCTAAATCGAGTAACGTTTCTATGAATACGAAAGGATTTTCTTTTGTGATACTAGTATCTTTTTTCTGATGCACTATTCCTTCTTTACTGCATCGCTCGCTCCCTCACATTGTCGATTTAACACAGAAATTGCGTCGCTACGTAATACTATGGGTTCCATGACATCACCAGCTTAATCGAGTAACGTATCTATGGAAACGACAGGATTTTCTTCTGGGATACGAGTATCCGGTTTCCGATGGACTATTCCTTCTTTACTGCATCCCTCGTTCCCTCACATTGACGAATTAACACAGAAATTGCGTCGCTATGAAATACTATGTGTTCCATGACTTCTCCTTCTAAATCGAGTAACGTTCCTCTCGAAACGACAGGTTTTTCATTTGGGATACGAGTATCTTCTTTCCGACGCACTATTCCTTCCTTACAGCATCCCTCGCTCCCTCACACTGACAAATTAACACAGAAATAGCGTCGCTATGAAATACTATGGGTTCTATGACATCTCATTCTAAATCCAGTAACGTTACTATGGAAACGGCAGGATTTTCTTTTGGGATACGAGTATATCCTTTCTGATGCACTGTTCCTTCTTTACTGCATCCCTGGCTCCCTCACTTTGACGAACTAAAACAGAAATTGCTGCGCTATGAGATACTATGAGTTCTATGCCTTTTCCTTTTAAATCGAGTAACGTTTCTATGGAAACGAAAGGAATTTCGTTTGGGTTACGAGTATATCCTTTCCAATGTACTATTCCTTCTTTACTGCATCCCTCGCTCCAACACATTTACGAATTAACACAGAAATTGCGTCGCTAGGAGATACTATGTGTTCTATGGCATCTCCTTTTAAATCGAGTAACGTTCTTATGGAAACGACTGGATTCTCATTTGGGTTACGACTAACTCCTTTCCGATGCACTATTCCTTCTTTACTGCATCCCTCGCTCCCTTACTTTGACAAATTAACACAGAAATTGCGTCACTGTGATATACTATGTGTTCTACGATTTCTCCTTCTAAATCGTGCAACGTTTCTATGGAAACGACAGGATTTTCTTTTGGGATACGACTATCTAATTTCCGATGCACTATTCCTTCTTTACTGCATCCCTCGCTCCCTCACATTCACGAATTAACACAGAAATTGCGTCGCTATGAAATACTACGGGTTCTATGACATCCCCTTCTAAATTTAGTAACGTTTCTATGGAAACGACGGGATTTTCTTTTGGCATACGAGTATCTCCTTTCCGATGCACTATTCCTTATTTACTGCATCCCTCGCTCCCTCACTTTGACGAAATAACACAGAAATTGCTGCGCTATGTGAAACTATGGGTTCTATGACAGCTCTTTCTAAATCGAGTAACGTTACTATGGAAACGACAGGATTTTAATTTGGGATACGACTGTCTCCTTTCCGATGCGCTATTCCTTCTTTACTGCATCCCTAGCTCCCTCACATTGACGAATTAACACAGAAATTGCGCCGCTATCAAATACTATGTGTTCTATGACTCCTCCTTGTAAATCGATTAATGTTTCTATGGAAACAACAGGATTTTCTATTGGATACAACTGTCTCCTTTCCGATGCACTATTCCTGCTTTACTGCATCCCTCGCTCCCTCACATTGACGAATTAACACCGAAATTGCGTCGCTATGAAATACTATGTGTTCTATGACTTCTCCTTCTAAATCGAGTAACATTTCTATGGAAACGACAGGATTTTCTTTTGGGATACGTCTATCTCCTTTCCGAAGCACTATTCCTTCGTTACTGTAGCTCTCGGTCCCTCACATTGACGAATTAACACAGAAATTGCGTCGCTATGAAATACTATGTGTTCTATGACTTCTGCTTCTAAATCGAGTAACGTTTCTATGGAAACGACAGGATTTTCTTTTGGGATACGAGTATCTCCTTTCCGATGTACTATTCCTTCGTTACTGTAGCCCTCGCTCATTCACATTGACGAATTAACACAGAAATTGCGTCGCTATGAAATACTATGGGTTCTATGAGTAGTGTTGGCAGTCAGCCAACACTACGCACAATAATTGAGAGAGGAAGCCGAAATGCACGCGTTAAACTCACGCGTGCTGGCGAGAGGTATGAAACAGGATACGGAATGAATGCTATAAACAAAAGTACGTAGCTGCTGGAATACTTAACTTTAATCCATCATTTGTTGACATCGTTCTTGACGGTACGGTATAAATAATAGTTACAGTTAATGGCGCCTGGCTAGGTCGTAGCCACTGACTTAGCTAAAGGCTATTCTAACTATCTTCTCTGCATATAAGCGAGGCTCCGTCTGTTTTGCATCGTCATCTAAGTCGTCCATACATCTGGGGTGAGTGCTAGTAAGGATGTCGAGACCTGAGGTTTGGTGGCGTTCGGTCAGCGATCACTGACTGTTGCGACACGCGGGCCCGACATGTACTAATAGACCGCGGCCGATTTAAAGCTACCACCTTGCAAGTGTGGTGTCTGGCGGTAACACCACCCTATGACATCTCCTTCTAAATCGAGTAACGTTTCTATGGACACGACAGGATTTCCTTTTGGGATACGACTGTTTCCTTTCCGATGCACTATTCCTTCTTTTATGCATCCCTCGCTCCCTCACATTGACGAAATAACACAGAAATTGCGTCGCTATGAAATACAATGTGTTATATGAAATCTCCTTCTAAATCGAGTAACGTTTCAATAGAAACGACAGAATTTTCTTTTGCGATACTACTATCACCTTTCCGATGCACGATTCCTTCTTACCTGCATCCCTCGCTCCCTCACATTGACGAATTAACTCAGAAATTGCGTCGCTGTCAAATACTATGTGTTCAATGACATCTCCTTCTAAATCGAGTAACGTTTCAATAGAAACGACAGAATTTTCTTTTGGGATACTACTATCACCTTTCCGATGCACGATTCCTTCTTAACTGCATCCCTCGCTCCCTCACATTGACGAATTAGAACAGAATTTGCGTCGCTATGAACTACTATGGGTTGTATGACATTTCGTTCTAAATCGATTAACGTTTCTATGGAAACGACAGAATTTTCTTTTGCGATACGACTTTCTCTATTCCGATGCACTATCCTTCTTTACTGCATCCCTCGCTCCCTCACATTGACGAATTAACACAGAAATGGCGTCGCTATGAAATAGTATGGGTTCTATGACATTGCCATCTAAATCGAGGGACGTTTCTATGGAAACGACGGTATATTCTTTTGGGATACGACTATCTCCTTTCCGATGCACTATTCCTTCTTTTCTGCATCCCTCGCTCCCTAATATTGACGAATTAACACAGAAATTGCGTCGCTGTCAATGTGGTGTCACCGCCAGACACCACACTTGCTTCGTAGTAGATTATATCGGCCGCGGTCCATTTAGTACATGTCGGATCCGCGTGTCGCCACTGTGTAATCGCAGACCTAGCGCCACCACATGGCAGGTCTCGTGATACGAACAAGCACTCGCCCCAGTTGTACGGACGACCTAGCTAGCGACTACATGTACGAAGCCTTTCTCTCTCATTAGCCGAGAGACAGAATAGCCTTCAGCTACGTTAATGGCTACGAACTAGCAAGGCGCCATTAGCCTTACAGTGATTGTAATTAAAGTCTCCTGTGTATAGTCAAGAGCGATGTACCAGAATGATTGAATATAGAAAAGTATTAATCCAGCTACGTACTTTTCTTCATAGCATTAATTACGTAGCCTGTTCCTGTACTTCACGCCCGTCTGCGTTTGTCTAGCGTGCATTTTCAGCCATCTCGAACTACAAGGTGTCGGCCCATCTGCCGACACATCAGTCAAATACTATGTGTTCTATGACATCTCGTTCTAAATCGAGTAACGTTTCAATAGAAACGACAGAATTTTCTTTTGGGATACTACTATCACCTTTCCGATGCACGATTCCTTCTTTACTGCATCCCTCGCTCCCTCACATTGACGAATTAAAACAGAATTTGCGTCGCTCTGAACTACTATGGGTTCTATGACATTTCCTTCTAAATCGAGTAACGTTTCTATGGAAACGACAGAATTTTCTTTTGGGATACGACTATCTCCTTTCCGATGCACTATTCCTTCCTTACTGCATCCCTCTATAAAATTAATAAAATAAATTAAATAAAATAAAATATTAATTATTTTATCTGTATGATTGTCTCTCCTATGAGTCGTCAGGTTTTAATTATTCGGTATCAGACGCTTGACAATGGCTTTTCGTAAAGGCAATGTTACTCGTAGTTGACCGTGAAATAAAACTGAAATAATCGGACTTCGTAATTAAATCGTTTCCAAAGACTGCTGCGGTAGGTGCGGACTCATAATCTAAATCTCAATATTACAATAATTTGCCAGCCATGCCAAAACGTCGAACAGAGGTGATTGTCTACTAAACAAAAAAATTACACAGTTAGTTAAATCAGATATATTCAATGAATAAGCCTACAGTTCATAATCCTACTTACTTTTATAAATATAAATTCTTTACAGTATCGAGTGCCTAGTATGGTTGCAACTCGCAGTAATTTTTTATAACATGAAATATGGCGGTGTGCCAGACAATAAACTAAAATACGTGCTTCTCGCACCACTTCAACCAGAGCTCTCTTTTCTTAATCAAACATACGAGTAACGTAATTGTGCTTTTGTTTTATCAGAGACACAGCGCTGCAGTTGTGTGCCATACGCTTTATTTATTTGTCACTGATTATTTATTTAATTAATATCTCGCATTTCTGGGGAAACTCACGCTCGGTTTGCAAATGTGCCTTTATATTGCCCCCTGAATTGCGAGGCGAAAGGACACACCTGCAGCCGAGCAATTCACCTAAAGGCACAAGAAAATCTAAGTTATCTACAACTATTTACATGACCTACATTATACACATTATACACATTATATACAACTTTGAATGACGCGGATGCGCCGTAAAAGTTCTTATGTTGGCAGATAGAGTGCGCGCATGCGCAGAAGCGTCTGTGTGACTGCCGTTATGTCGTACAGTTAGATCACGCGGCACAGTATTGCAGTTCATATTGTTCGTGTGCGCGCGTTTCTCAGTCGTTGCACAAAGAAAATATTCAACCAAGATTACATATGAAGACTACATTCTATGACAGGTAACTTAGTTTTAAATTTACAATATTCGTTATAACACAATACAACTTAGATTGTTGAATGTTCTTAGTTACATAGTATTGTTTTGAAATACTTCAAAGAAAAATGTCCGTAGTTTTCAGGTGCGTTGACCTATACACATCGTGTCGTTATTACAGTTCATATTCGTCTGCTGCACAATAATTTTTTTTTCTTACAGGTTAGTATCGTCGTGGTAAAGTTTTTTGATCACAGTAACATCGTTGTATAACAACGTGATTAATACATAAGCGTGTCCATTTCCCATTTCCACTATAGTCGTTGTGATGCAGTTCGTTGTAAGTAAAAGCATTGCTTATTACAGATCAGACGTGACCCGTCGAGTAATTGGTCCACGTGCAGTTCGTTTTTTACATTCCGTGGAACCTTGGTTGCAGAACCGCGGACGGCACATAGCTGGCGTCGATCCTTGGACAGTCCAGGTAAGAGTGTCCGTCACATTTCGAGAACATTTCATTCCCTGAAGTTCCAACCAAAATTCTTCCACCCGTCGTGTTGTTTTCTGGTCAGGCACTTTGTGTCCATTTAATCCAGTTAACATCTTGAAGTTAGGTACCGTAGTAATGTCACTAGACGATGCACGAATTATGGACTTCACATTTTCAGTTTTTTGCTGAATATAGCTCACCTAAATGTTCGTAGTTATTAATCGAGGAAATCGTTCATCGCGTTTACATAGGTACGATGCATAATGAATGGCATTAACCGTTTCCTTCATATAGGTTTCTGCGTAGTTGCAGAGTCAGTAATGTTCGTTAATGTCCGTGAACAGAGGTTCACTATGCAATGTCTTTTTGGCACTCGTTTTGTTCAAATTTTTACATGATACATCAGTTAAAAAAAAAAAGTAATTATACATACACACGTCACATATTTTCTTAGTATAAACATAATACAGTTGCACATAAACATGTTTACATCATCATTACATCGCTATAGGTTATTACATTGTGTCACATTTGATTACATGAATTGCAGATATTTACATCCTCTTTAGCGGTTTTGCCGGGATATTATCGATGTTTTTTTTGTGATGTCATCTGAAATTAAGATAGGTTAGACACAACATTCATTACATCAGTAGGCAAGACCAGGCGTTTTCACTACTCAATAAATATTCAAAATAGTAAGAGAGAGAAAATGTTCGATTCCTCGCGTTTTGTGTGTGTGTGTAGAGTGTCTGTGTGGCCTTGACTACTGATAGATGCTTTTCGTGTTGAGAGATGTGCGTCTAATCTATTTCTCAAAGTAAAAGATTGCTTCACAGATGACGTCTGTCAGTTCGTCAGGTGTCATACCAAGTCAGTGGTACCTACAATAACAAATGTTCCGTGAAAAATTAACATGTCATTCACTGCTACGTAATCATAAATTTTACTTTAATATTCAGTCTTCTCGGTGGAGCCGCGGCGTTGAAAGAAAAGTTCTTCTGTCTTCAACTGCGACTCTGGAACGCTGAAATGAAAATATCTATACTACTTATTATCTGTGTTGTAGCAACAGAGTTTTTCGAGTTGCTTAGCAATATTTTGATGGGTATGTCTTTGACATTATTCAGCATGAAATGCTCTAAGATCTCGGTGTGCGTATAGCCCAATAATTTTGTTAGTTCTACGATGTTGTAACAGATACGCACCAGGGTGCGGTATGTTAACAATTATATAAGGTCCTTCATATAGCAGACGCCATTTAGCGTTGCGTCGTTTGAGTGCAACAGATTTATGATGAGTACGAAGTAGTACAAGCATTCCTACCTCGAATTTTTGTTTTCTTTTTATTATATTTCTGTGATGTTTGTTTCGTATCTGTGCGTGATGTGTCAGCGTAGTCAATACTTCTTTTATTTTCTGTTCAGGTGTGATATCCTTGTCTGACAACTTAGGTAATGGTTCTATCCACTGATCGTACTGTTTGCAATTGAACATGATCTCGTTAGGTGTGTAATTTGTATCAAAAAATATTTAAGTTATTGTGTACGTCTTCGAAAAGACTTAGGTAGGACACCCAATTAGTATGTTTTGATGAAATATAGGTCCTCATGAAACGGTTTAATTCCCGGAAAAGTCTCTCGGTCGCGTTACATTGTGGACTAAACCTCGAAATAAATATACTTTTAATGTTATTGTCCTTCAAGAAATTTCACCATTTGTACCAAGAATAGTATGCAGCATTATTTGATAGAATTGCTTTAGGTTTTCCCACGTGCGTCAGGTAATCACTTGAGAATCTTCGTATTATAGCACTTGCAGTGGCGGATTTTAAAGCATAAAGTTTAACATGTTTAGAAAATATATCGTAAAAAGCTAAGATATATTTGACGCCTCCAGAGCTTGCTGGATGCGGACCACTGATGTCAGTACACAGAATTTCCAGGGGTTTACTAGGTAAAATAGAAAGTAAATCTGTTTTTGTGGATAAATTCTGAGGTTTTGATTTTTGACATATGACACATGTTTTCAGTTCCCTGTAAATTTTTCTTCTCATATTGCTGAAATAACAGTATGTACTGAGCTTCGCTAAACACTTTTTTGTTCCATAATGACCTTATACTAAGTGTGTGTGCCAAATTAAATTACGTTCAGACTCTTTGGGAATGCATACACACCAGTTAGTAGCATTTGGATGTCGGCGGTAAAATAGCACATCATTGTGTAACTTGTAATACTTAGTCAAAGGATGATTGTGTTTTTCTACCAGTAATGTTATTATTTTATACCAGTGAGGATCAGATTTTTGTAATTCAGCCATGTTTCTGCGCATATCAATATAATATTGGTGATACTGCTTGTCTTGCATTAAGAGAATCCTGTAGTCATTTATATTTTCTAAGTCACTGTTGGTATCATTCATACCTTGTGGAAGTCTAGACAAAGTGTCTGCAATGGTGTTGTCCTTACCTCTTATGTACTTAATTTCAAAAGAGTAGTTCTGAAGTGTAACTGCCCATCGTGATAGTCTAGGATGTACAAGTTTACAAGTTAACAAAAATGTCAGGGCCTGGTGATCGGTGTAAATTACTGTATGTTTTCCAAATAAATAATAATTGAATTTCTTGAATGCCCATACTATGGAAAGTGTTTCTAACTCAGTAGTGAAGTATGTACGCTCACATTCAGTTAGAGTGCGACTCGCAAACCCAATAATTCTTATCTGTTCCTCCTCTTTATTCTTTACAACTTGAAATAAGCAACAGCCCAAGCCAGTACGTGAAGCGTCACATGTCATACAAAAATCTAAATTGAAATCTGGATGGCTCAATATGTTAGCATTCACTAAAGCATGTTTAATTGTATTAAAGTCATTCTGGCACTGTTCCGACCAGATCCAAACTTGATTCTTTCTCAGTAGATTTAGCAGATGTTTACTGTTCAAAAGTGGTTGTGGCAAAAAACGTCTGAAAAATGAACATAGCCCAAGGAATGATTTTAACTGCTTTTTAGTTCGAGGGCTAGGAAAGTTTCTGATAGCATCTAATTTATTGGGATCCGGACGTATGCCCTGTGAATTAATGATATGTCCTAAATACTTTATCTCACTGCAACCAAACTTTGATTTTCTAATATTGGCTGTGACTCCAGCTTGTGCAAATTTTTCTAAAATTCTTTGAAGTGTGTCAACATGTTCATTCCAGGATTGTGTAGATATCAGTATATCATCTACATAGTGTGTGACTGTCTCAACTAAATCGTCGCCAAGCACGGTATCCAGGGCTGTAATGAATACCCCAGAGCTGACATTCAGTCCGAAGGGTAGAACACAAAACTGATAGGTTCGCCCCCCGAACATAAATGCAGTATATTTCCGAGAATCAGGAGTGATACCCACCTGCCAAAACGAATTAGCGAGATCTATTGTGGAAAAATATTTTGCATCTAGAAACTTCTGTAATTGCTCTTCTAAATTTTCAGGTTTTGTGTGAACCGGTAAAATTATTTCATTAATAGCTCGTGCGTCTAACACTAACCTAATGCTTCCATTTGATTTTTTGACAACAAGTAGAGGACTACAATAAGGTGAGGTGGATGGTTCAATGACCTTCCAGTCTAACATTTGTTTTAATTCTTGCCACACAGCAGGTCGTTGAGATAACGGTACGTTATATGTCTTATGGTAGAAGATCTTGTGAGGCTTAACTTCAATCTTGTACAAATACGTGTTGATAACACCTAATCGTTTGGTAAAAACTTGTAAATATTTGGATAACACTTCCTGTAGTTTTATACGTTCATGTACACTGAGAGCTGTAGCTTCACTTATCTTATGATCAAGCAATGTTTTCAAGTCCATTAGCTCTGCGTCAGATGAGTGTGTTTGCATGTCTTGAATGTCTTTGTCAAGTACTAACTGAACCTTGTACCCTGTACAGTGTTTGTCGTGCTTTAGAGTTCTCCTGTCCAAATCAATAATAATTACCCTGCTTTTATCATTTAAAATACATTTACCTTTGGAGAAGTCTATAATGCAGTCCTTCTCGCTCATAATATCTATTCCTAATATGCAATTAGTCACAAGGCTTTGTACAACCAGGAATGGCCATTGTACGGTTCCATTACCTATTTTAACGTTTACAAAAACTTGCTTCGTAACCCTACATGACTTATTACCTAGTGCAGTAGTTATTTTACAGTTTTGGGCAGGAAACTCAGGCACAGGTTCCAATTCACACATCTTTTTATAAAAATTAAAAGATAAAACGCTCACAGCTGCACCTGTATCTAGGATAATAGTAGTTGGAATCCCACCTACTACACCAGTAGTGGATGCTAAAACAATTTCATTTGTGTTTAAACGACATTATGTACTGTCTTGTAAAAGTTCATCTGATATATTGTTATTGTGGTTGTATCTTATAAATAAAACAGGTAGTTTTTGTTTAGAATTACTCGGCATATCATTATTCCGTTGTTCAAGTGTGATGTCAAATAACTGATTAACATTGAAGCCGCCCCCCAAGGATTCTTCATCCACGACCTGGGGCAAAGTAGTGACTGTTTCTAGTTTGCTGGATTAGCATTTGTACTAGGTACTGACACAGATTGAGGTTGTGCATCAGGTGTCATTTCTATTATATTCACATTCGGATATTGCCTATTATGATCTCCAAACTTTTGCGGTTGTTGCACATTATAACTTACCTGTCGGTCGTAAGGTATGCTCCAATTTTGACCTGGTGGCTGCTGTGGTAAAGCAGAGTTTGAATGAAAGTACTGATCGTTACAAGTCCAACCTTAATGCTGTCTTGGCTCGTAGTTATTATTATTTCTATTTCTGTTTGTGTTTTTGTTACTGCCTTTGTATCCGTTGTTACCGTTGTAGTTATTACCGTGGTGCCTTTTGTATGGATTGCCGCATGAAATGTTATTACTGTTGTAACTATTGTTTGTATTGGAATACGCGTGTTGATTTTGATTTCCGTACTGAGACGGCATGTGAGTTTGCTGTTTTTGTTGTACCGCGTATCCAACTGTGGGCGCGCCAGAATTGTGTTGGCAAGCCGGCATGTTTTGCATACCACTAGTGTAAACATTGTGGCTGCTGTTTTGCCGCGCGAAGCGCTGATCTTCAAGTAACATGTCAACCGAATCTAAAGCTGTTAAAAAATAATCTGAATCGTCATCCGGGATATGTAGGAGTTTTTCTTTAATGTTGAAAGGCAATTTGGCCTTCAACGCACGGAGTATATCTCGCGTTGCGACTGGTTCGTCTAAAAAGTGTCCCATGTTCAAGTATTTTTCAAAATATCTGCGTAAGTTACCATTTTTACTGTTAAAAGTTTCAGGTTCTAAAATTTGTCTTCTGAGTCGCTCCTGAACGGATTGCGACCAGAATTTGTTCAGAAAAGCACGCTCAAACTCACTGTACGTGGTACATACGTCAGCTTGACTGTATGCCCAGACAGCTGCATCGCCTTGGATGTAACCGACAATATATGAAATCTTTTTCCGGTCACTCCAAGTGCGTGGAAATGCGTTACTAAAAGATTTGAGAAAAATCACCGGATGAATGGTTCGTTTTTCTGGGATAAAAATCTGAAATTGCCTGTGTTTCATTAAGCTTTCGTCTTCCTTTGCATTATGATATGGATTTGTCCCACTGTAATCACTGCTATGTCCAGCTGGCGAGTAATTACGATAATGTTGCTGTGGTTTACCATGATAATTGTGGTGTCACCGCCAGACACCACACTTGCTTGGTGGTAGCTTAAATCGGCCGCGGTCCATTTAGTACATGTCGGACCCGCGTGTCGCCACTGTGTAATCGCAGACCTAGCGCCACCACCAAGGCAGGTCTCGTGATACGAGAGAGCACTCGCCCCAGTTGTACGAGAACCTAGCTACCGACCAGATGTACGAAGCCTTTCTCTCTCATTAGCCGAGAGACAGAATAGCCATCAGCTAAGTTAATGGCTACGAACTAGCAAGGCGCCATGAGCCATACAGTGATTGTACTTAAAGTCTTCTGTGTATCGTCAAGATCGATGTACCACAAGGAATGAGTAAAGTTAAGTATTAAACCTGCTCCGTACTTTTCTTCCTAACATTAATTACGTATCCTGTTCCAGTACTTCACGCCCGTCTGCGTTAGTCTAGCTTGCCTTTTCAGCCATCTCAATTTCACGGTGTCGGCCCAGATACCGACACAACATTGGCGACGAGGGAAAAGAGTTCTTTCTGATTGCTTACATTTTATTGTGTCAAGGCTTCGCCACATTCTCCAGATGTACTGTCCGAATTTTATCGCTTGCAGAATCAGCAGACGCAGGCGTTACTGGATGCCCTTGGACAGCTCGTCCAGGGTCAACGTACCATTCAAACCGATGCGGCCGCCGCCGCTTCTTCGCTACCGCTGCCACTAAACGCTGTTGCACCTCCCTTTCGACCATACGTGGCAGCCGATGAGACCTGGCACGAGTGGTCTCGCTAGTTCAACTTTCATCTAGCAGCCTACAGAATTCAAGGTAAAGAGCGGCAGCCGTTTTTGCTTTCTTGTGTCGGTGTGTCCACATACCGTGTGATAGTGAAATTGTTTCCCCGACGCGACGTAGCAACTCTGTCCTACGAGGAAATTTTGTCTGCATTAGATGCCTATTTCAAAGAAACAGTTAATGCGTACTTGCAAATACCGGTGGACGACGAATCCCAGCGCGTATTGGTGGTTAACACGCATCTTGGATTGTACCGCTTCAAAAGACTGCCATTCGGGTGTGCATCCGCCCCTGCCTTGTTTCAGCAATATTTACAAACTATTTGTGCGTCGGTCCCTACTGCAGCAAACTATCTGGACGATATAGTGATCTCCGGACAGACAGAAGAAGATCATCTTGCGAACTTACGAACATTATTTCAGGTCTTGCGGCAAAATGGTCTTCGCTTGAGGAAGGACAAATGTGTGTTTTTTGCTCGTGACTTACCATACCTGGGACATGTCATTAATGCCCAAGGCATACATCCGAGTCCAGAGCACCTCCGTGCCATACAAGAATTGCCTTCCCCTCAAAATGTGAAACAGCTACAGAGTGTGTTGGGTAAAATTAATTATTACAATAAATATGTGCGCAATGCCTCTTCCATTTCAGCTCCGCTTCATCGCTTACGCCGTAAAGGTGTTCCGTTCGTCTGGACGACGGAATGTGAACGCGCCTTTCGCCAGTTGAAATCGGCGTTGCTTTCTAATACTTGCCTTACGCCATTCGATCCCCAGAAACCCCATTTGTTGATGGTAGATGCATCGGATTTCGGGATCGGTGCTGTGCTTGCGCACAAAGTTGGCTCCCATGATCGCCCTATTGCCTTTGCGTCCAAATTGCTCTCGTCTGCGCAAAGAAATTATTCACAGATAGAGAACGAAGCTTTGGCTCTCGTGTTTGGTGTTACTAAGTTCCATGATTTCTTGTATGGTCGTCACTTTACCATCATCACAGACCACAAACCTTTGACATCGCTTTTTCATCCGACCAAGCCTGTACCTCCACTTACAGCGCAGAAATTCATTCGCTGGTCTATTTTCCTCTCGCAGTACCGCTACGATATCTTGTATCGGTCCACTGCTAAGCACGGAAACGCCGATGCGTTGTCCCGTTTGCCTGTTGCTGAGGATAAAGCATTCGATTCTTCCGAACTTGCTTGCATGTTCATTGATTCGGAAACCGATGAAGTGGTCGAATCGTTTCCGATTGATTTTCGTCGTGTCGCTACAGCCACAGCTGCTGACCCTGTCCTTGCTACTGTTTTACGTTTTGTTGCTACGCAATGGCCTTTGTCAAAGTCTCCGATCGAGGATCCGTTGGTTCGCCGATTTTTTGCTCACAAGGAGAGACTTTTTGTTCGACGTGGTGTTTTGTTGTTGCGTTCTGATAATGATCAGTCCAGAGTCGTGGTCCCACGTTCGTTACAGTCCTCTGTTTTACGGCTTCTTCACCAAGGACATTGGGGTATAGTACGAACGAAACAACTTGCTCGTCAGCACTGTACTTGGTTCGGAATCGATGCTGCGATTACGAATATGTGTTCTTCGAGCCCGGCGTGTGCCGAACAACAATCCGCACCGCAGCGGAAAGTCTTTGCGTGGCCAAAAGCCACTTCCCCTTGGCAACGCTTGCACATTGATTTTGCTGGTCCATTCTGGAATGCTCGATGGTTGGTTCTGGTCGACGCCTTCAGTAATTTTCCTTTTGTTGTCCGGCTGTCTTCCACGACGTCCTCCGCCACCATCCAAGCGTTGTCTGCTATCTTTTGCATTGAAGGTCTTCCGCAGACTATTGTTTCCGACAATGGCCCACAATTCATGTCCGCAGAATTTCAGTCATTCTGCCAGGCCAATGGTATTCAACATCTGACATCCGCGCCGTTTTCGCCTCAGTCCAACGGTGCCGCTGAACGATTGGCCCGGACTTTCAAGTCACAGATGTTGAAATTGAAAGAGTCGCATTCTCGGGAGGACGCATTGTTGCTCTTTTTGTCTTCGTATCGCTCTCAGCCCCGACTCAGCCCCGAGATGGTCGCTCGCCGGCTGAGTTGCTCCACGGTCGTCCTCATCGCACCTTGATGTCTTTGCTGCATCCGCCGCATCAGGTTCCTGTGCAGCGGCAGACTCCTGCTTTTGCTCCAGGCGACGTTGTATTTTATCGCAACTATCGCGGTTCACGGCGTTGGCTCGCAGGGCGCATTCTTCGCTGCCTCGGCCGCGCGATGTATTTGGTTTTGGGGGCCTCTGGTGAGGTGCGTCGGCATCTCAATCAGCTGCGCCTCTGTCGTCGCTCGGGTTCTGCCGCTCCCCGTCTGCTTTCAGCGACGGAGCCGTCCGGTCAGCGCCCTGGGGACCCATCTACTGGCTCGCCTCATCCCCAGGTGTTACCGACGATGCCTTCCATTTTGCCCGATGGCGACGCGCCGCCGCCGCCGCAGCAGCAGCAGCCGCCGCCGCCGCCGCTTTTTCTCCCGCCGGCGCCGCCCGCATTCGACGCTGCGTTGCGGCCGCCAAGCGCCTCCCAGGGTCACGCGCCGCCGATCGCTTCCCGTGACCAGCTGTCCTCCGCCATGGAACTCCCGCCCGCTCCGGACCACATGACGTCATCGCGCGTCGGCTACCCCGACGCAATGGAGGTTGATCCTTCGGTCCCCCCTGTCTCTTTACGGGCGCATACACCGCATGTTGACGTGCACCCTGGACTAGTTTTTCAGGCGTTTCCTAGCTCCCCTCGGACCGAATGGCCGGGTTCGGGTGGCACAGCCTCGCCTGTTGTTAGGCTCCCCACCTCATCGCATACGTCAACATGTGGTCCTCCCCACGGCGGGCGGAAGCCTTATCACACGACCGTTCGCCGATTTGCGGGGGAGGAATGTGGTGTCACCGCCAGACACCACACTTGCTAGGTGGTAGCTTAAATCGGCCGCGGTCCATTTAGTACATGTCGGACCCGCGTGTCGCCACTGTGTAATCGCAGACCTAGCGCCACCACCAAGGCAGGTCTCGTGATACGAGAGAGCACTCGCCCCAGTTGTACGAGAACCTAGCTACCGACCAGATGTACGAAGCCTTTCTCTCTCATTAGCCGAGAGACAGAATAGCCATCAGCTAAGTTAATGGCTACGAACTAGCAAGGCGCCATTAGCCATACAGTGATTGTATTTAAAGTCTTCTGTGTATCGTCAAGATCGATGTACCACAAGGAATGAGTAAAGTTAAGTATTAAACCTGCTCCGTACTTTTCTTCCTAACATTAATTACGTATCCTGTTCCAGTACTTCACGCCCGTCTGCGTTAGTCTAGCTTGCCTTTTCAGCCATCTCAACTTCACGGTGTCGGCCCAGATACCGACACAACAATAATAGCTTGTGTTTGTGTTTCCACATCGTGGTATGTGTTGTAGTCGTGGTGTGTTTTGTTCTTGTGTATTTGTCGTGTGCGGTATGTGTGTGTCATACTCGAATGTATATTGGTTCCTGGACTGTGCATTTTGACTGATATTTTCGTTACATTCAGACTGTGGTCGATCGGTGAATTGTCTCATGGGTGCAGTGACGGATTGTATTGCGTCACTGATCAGCTGTTTGTTATTAGTAATGTATTGCGCTACGGAGTCGTGCACCATTGTTGGTAAATTTTCACGTAAGCATCTATCAAAATGTTTGTCTTTGTTCACTACCCAATCATGAAATTGTTTATTAATATTTTGAAAATGAGCTATGGCATCAGATTGTAAGATGTCAGTCAGGTGTTGTTCAACATTGTCAAATTTATTCTGTACGTCAGTAATTCGTTTTTCAAGGTTGTCATGTACTGAAGGATATGTTTGAATTTGTTCAGTAAGAACTTCACACGTGACATTAAGGCTTTTTACTTGTGTCTGTAAAAGTGCTACGTCAGTTGTAGTCTTTTCTTGTCTCGTATTAAGCTGGGAAAATTTAGCACTGAGTTCAGTCATCTGTTTGGTCAGTGTGGCGTCTATAAGTTCCACACGCTTACATAAAGTGTCATTACCCGTCTTGAGTGCTATGAGATCAGATTTGATTTCGTCATTTTGTGTCTTTAACTGTTCATTTTGCGTCTGTAATGTTGCCATATTTTCTGCGTTTTGTTTCATTAGCATTTGTAACATGTCGGCAATGTTTACCGTTTGCAAGGTCTCTGCCCCCGCCGCGTCATTAGACGTGACGTCATGCATTAACATGGGCTCTGATTGAGACTTTGAAATTTTTGTGGTGGAAGGCCTATTGTCAAAATTTTCGTCAACACTTGCGTCAATGTTTGATGAATCGTCACTACCGGTTGCTGTCGTAAAGTCATTTTCTAACATTTGTCTCTCGTCCGAGTCGGATTGCGTCTGAATAGTACGTCTTTGCTGTTCCATTTTTGCGTATTGTTTTCTAGTTATTACCATGCCACACGTGATATATGTTTCAAGAAAATATTTGACACTGATTTTAAAATAAAATGCAGTTGAGCATGAATCGCTCGTAGCAACAATGGCTGTCTGTTAATTTAAAAATATAAACTGAATTTGAGATTATTGGTAATGGCTGCTGGCCATGTTACATGATATCGTACAGAAGTCGGCCATATTGTACACTCGTGTATTGGTATTGTTGCATACGTTATTGTTTAGGGAAAAGTACTGAGAATGAAATTTATCACTAAAACTGTTATGCGGAAAAGAAACACTACAGAATTTTACTGAAAAGCTAATACACTGAATTATACGTCTGGTCAAGCCTGCTAATGCAAAGATGCTGCGTCTTACCTTATTTTGCTGGAAGCTTCTTTGCGTCTTACCACAAAAAATTTTATAATTGGCAAATATCTTCTGATTTTTGTTATTTCTCATATAGTCAAGTCCAGGTCCAGAAAGTTGATTTTTCACATGAAACAAAGAGAACAATGTAACAAATGACAAAATAACAAGTCCGACACGCAGTCGCCAATATAAAATAAATAAAATAAAATAAATAAAATAAAATATTAATTATTTTATTTGTATGATTGTCTCTCCTATGAGTCGTCAGGTTTTAATTATTCGGTATCAGACGCTTGACAATGGCTTTTCGTAAAGGCAATGTTACTCGTAGTTGACCGTGAAATAAAACTGAAATAATCGGACTTCGTAATTAAATCGTTTCCAAAGACTGCTGCGGTAGGTGCGGACTCATAATCTAAATCTCAATATTACAATAATTTGCCAGCCATGCCAAAACGTCGAACAGAGGAGATTGTCTACTAAACAAAAAAATTACACAGTTAGTTAAATCAGATATATTCAATGAATAAGCCTACAGTTCATAACCTACTTACTTTCATAAATATAAATTCTTTACAGAATCGAGTGCCTAGTATGGTTGCAACTCGCAGTAATTTTTTATAACATGAAATATGGCGGTGTGCCAGACAATAAACTAAAATACGTGCTTCTCGCACCACTTCAACCAGAGCTCTCTTTTCTTAATCAAACATACGAGTAACGTAATTGTGCTTTTGTTTTATCAGCGACACAGCGCTGCAGTTGTGTGCCATACGCTTTATTTATTTGTCACTGATTATTTATTTAATTAATATCTCGCGTTTCCGAGGAAACTCACACTCGGCTTGCAAATGTGCCTTTATACCTCGCTCCTTCACATTGACGATTTAACACAGAAATTGCGTCGCTATGAAATACTATGGGTTATATGTCCTCTCCTTCTAAATAGAGTAAAGTATCTATGGAAACGACAGAATTTTCTTTTGGGATACGACAATCTCCTTTCCGATGCACTATTCCTTCTTTACTGCATCCCTCGCTCCCTCACATTGACGATTTAGCACAGAAATAGCGTCGCTATTAAATACAATGGTTTCTATGACATCTCCTTCTAAGTCGAGTAACGTTTCTATGGAGACGACAGGATTTTCTTTTGGGATACGAGTATCTCCTTTCCGATGCACTATTCCTTCTTTACTGCATCCCTCGCTTCCTCACATTAACGAATTAACACAGAAATTGCGTCACTATGAAATACTATGGGTTCTATGACATATCCTTCTACATCGAGTAACGTTTCTATGGAAACGAAAGGATTTTCTTTTGTGATACGACAATCTCCTTTCCGATGCACTATTCCTTCTTTACTGCATCCTTCGCTACCTAACATTGACGAATTAACACAGAAATTGCGTCGCTATGAAATACTATGGGTTCTGCGACTGCTCCTTTTAAATCCGGTAACGTTTCTATGGAAACGACAGGATTTTCTTTTGGGATACGACTTTCTCTATTCCGATGCACTATTCCTTCTTTACTGCATCTCTCGCTTCCTCACATTGACGAATTACCACAGAAATTGCGTCGCTATGAAATATTATGGGTTCTATGGCATTGCTTTCTAAATCGAGGGACGTTTCTATGGAAACGACGGGATATTCTTTTGGGATACGACTATCTCCTTTCCGATGCACTATTCCTTCTTTACTGCATCTCTCGCTCCTCTCATTGACGAATGAGCACAAAATTTGCGTTGCTGTGAAATACTATGTGTTCTATGACATCTCCTTCTAAATCGAGTAACGTTTCTAAGGAAACGACAGGATTTTCTTTTTGGATACGAGTATCTCCTTTCCGATGCACACTTCCTTCTTTACTGCATCCCTCCCTAATTCACATTGACGACTTAACACAGAAATTGCGGCGCTATTGGCTACTATGGGTTCTATGACTTCTCCTTCTAAACCGAGTAACGTTTCTATGGAAATAACAGGATATTCTTTTGGGATACGAGTATTTCATCTCCGATGCACTATTCCGTCTATACTGCATCCCGCGCTCCTTCACATTGACGAATTAACACAGAAATGGGGTCGCTATGAAATACTATGGGTTTATGACTTCTCCTTCTAAATCGAGTAACGTTTCTCTTGAAACGAAAGGATTTTCATTTGGGATACGAGTATCTTCTTTCCTATGTACTATTCCTTCTTTACTGCATCCCTCGCTCCCTCACACTGACGAATTAACACAGAAATTGCGTCGCTATGAAATACTATGGGTTCTATGACATCTCATTCTAAATCGAGTAACGGTACTATGGAAACGACAGGATTCTCTTTTGGAATACGACTATCTCCTTTCCGATGCAAAATTCCTTCTTTACCGCATCCCTCGCCCCCTCACTTTGTCGAATTAACACAGAGTTAGCGTAGCTATGAAATACTATGTGCTCTATGACTTCTCTTTCTAAATCGAGTAACGTTTCTGTGGAAACGACAGGATTTTCTTTTGGGATACGAGTATCTCCTTTCCGATGCACTATTCCATCTTTACTGCATCCCTCGCTCCCTGACATTGAAGAATGAACACAGAAATTGCGTCGCTATGGAATACTATGGGTTCTATGGCTTCTCCTTCTAAATCGAGTAACGTTCCTATGTAAACGACAGGATTTTTTTTTGGGGTACGAGTATCTCCTTTCCGATGCACTATTCCGTCTTTACAGCATCCCTCGCTCCTTTACATTGACGATTTAACACAGAAAATGCGTCGCTATGAAATACTACGGGTTCTATGACATCCCCATCTAAATCGAGTAACGTTTCTATGGAAACGACAGGATTTTTTTTTGGGATATGAGTATCTCCTTTCCGATGCACTATTCCTTTATTACTGCAACCCTCGCTACATCACTTTTACAAATTAACACAGAAATTGCGTCGCCATGAAAACTATGGGTACTATGACTACTCCTACTGAATCAAGTAACGTTTCTATTGAAACACCAGGATTTTCATTTGGGATACGACTATCTCCTTTCTGTTGCACCATTCCTTCTTTACTGCATCCCTCTCTCACTCACATAGAAGAATTAACACAGAAATTGCGCGCTATGAAATACTGCCTGTTCCATGACTTCACCTTCTAAATCGAGTAACGTTTCTATGGACAGGACAGGGTTTAATTTTGGGTTACGACTATCTCCTTTCCGATGCACTATTCCTTTCTTTACTGCATCCCTCGCTCTCTCACATTTACGAATTAATACAGAAATTGCGTCGCTATGAAAAACTATGGGTTCAATGACAGCTCCTTCTAAATCGAGAAACGTTTCTATGGAAAGGACAGGATTTTATTTTGGGTTACGACTATCTCCTTTCCGATGCACTATTCCTTCTTTAGTGCATCCCTCGCTCCCACACATTGACGAATTAACACAGAAATTGCGTCGCTATGAAATACTATGGATTCTATGACATCTCATTCTAAATCGAGTAACGTTACTATGGAAACGACAGGATTCTCGTTTGGAATACGACTATCTCCTTTCCGATGCAAAATTCCTTCTTTACTGCATCCCTCGCTCCCTCACTTTGCCGAATTGACACAGAGATTGCGTAGCTATGAAATATTATGTGCTCTATGACTTCTCTTTCTAAATCGAGAAACGTTTCTGAGGAAACGACAGGATTTTTTTTTGGTATACGAATATCTCCTTTCCGATGCACTATTCCTTCTTTACTGCATCCTCGCTCCCTCACATTGAAGAATGAACACAGAAATTGCGCGCTATGAAATTCTACGTGTTCTATGACATCTCCTTCTAAATCGAGTATCGCTTCTATGGAAAGGACAGGGTTTTCTTTTGGGTTACGACTATCTCCTTTCCGATGCACTATTCCTTCTTTAGTGCATCCCTCGCTCCCACACATTGACGAATTAACACAGAAATTGCGTCGCTATGAAATACTATGGGTTCTATGACATCTCATTCTAAATCGAGTAACGTTACCATGGAAACGACAGGATTCTCGTTTGGAATACGACTATCTCCTTTCCGATGCAAAATTCCTTTCTTTACTGCATCCCTCGCTCTCTCACATTTACGAATAAATCAGAAATTTCGTCGCTATGAAAAACTATGGGTTCTATGACATCTCCTTCAAAATCGAGAAACTTTTCTATGGAAAGGACAGGATTTTATTTTGGGTTACGACTATCTCCTTTCCGATGCATTATTCCTTCTATACTACATCCCTCGCTCCCTCACGTTGACAAATTACAACAGAAATTGCGCCGCTATCAAATACTATGTGTTCTATGACTTCTCCTTCTAAATCGATTAATGTTTCTATGGAAACAACAGGATTTTCTTTTGGATACAACTATCTCCTTTCGGATGCACTATTCCTTCTTTACTGCACCCCCCCTCCCTCACATTGACGAATTAACACAGAAATTGCGTCGCTATGAAATACTATGTGTTCTATGACTTCTCCTTCCAAATCGAGTAACGTTTCTATGGAAACGACAGGATTTCCTTTTGGGATACGACTATCTCCTTTCCGATGCACTATTCCTTCGTTACTGTAGCCCTCGCTCCCTCACATTGACGAATTAACACAGAAATTGCGTCGCTATGAAATACTATGTGTTCTATGACTTCTCCTTCTAAATCGAGTAACGTTTCTATGGAAACGACAGGATTTTCTTTTGGGATACGACTATCTCCTTTCCGATGCACTATTCATTCGTTACTGTAGCCCTCGCTCCCTCACATTGACGAATTAACACAGAAATTGCGTCGCTATGAAATACTATGGGTTCTATGAGTAGTGTTGGCAGTCAGCCAACACTACGCACAATAATTGAGAGAGGAATCCGAAATGCACGCGTTAAACTCTCGCGTGCTGGCGAGAGGTATGAAACAGGATACGGAATGAATGCTATAAACAAATGTACGTAGCTGCTGGAATACTTAACTTTAATCCATCATTTGTTGACATCGTTCTTGACGGTACGGTACAAATAATAGCTACAGTTAATGGCGCCTGGCTAGGTCGTAGCCAGTGAAATAGCTGAAGGCTATTCTAACTATCTTCTCTGCATATAAGCGAGGCTCCGTCTGTTTTGCATCGTTATCTAAGTCATCCGTACAACTGGGTCGAGTGCTAGTAAGGATGTCAAGACCTGAGGTGTGGTGGCGCTCGGTCAGCGATCACTGACTGTTGCGACACGCGGGTCCGACATGTACTAATAGACCGCGGCCGATTTAAAGCTACCACCTTGAAAGTGTGGTGTCTGGCGGTGACACCACCCTATGACAACTCCTTCTAAATCGAGTAACGTTTCTATGGAAACGACAGGATTTCCTTTTGGGATACGACTGTTTCCTTTCCGATGCACTATTTCTTCTTTTACTGCATCCCTCGCTCCCTCAGATTGACGAATTAACACAGAAACTGCGTCGCTATGAAATACCATGTGTTCTATGATTTCTCCTCCTAAATCGAGTAACGTTTCTATGGAAACGACCGGAGTTTCTTTTGGAATACCAATGTCTCCTTTCCGATACACTACTCCTTCTTTACTGCATCCCTCGATCCCTCACATTGACGAATTAACACAGAAATTGCGTCGCTATGAAATACTATGGGATCTTTGACTTCTCCTTCTAAATCGAATAACGTATCTATGGAAACGACAAGATTTTCTTTTGGGGTACGTCTATCCCGTTTCCGATTCACTATTCCTTCTATACTGCATCCCTCCCTCCCTCACATTGACGAATTAACACAGAGACTGCGTCGCAATGAAATTCAACGTGTTCTATGACATCTCCTTCTAAATCGAGTAACGTTTCTATGGAGACGACAGGATTTTTAATTGGGATACGAGTATCTCCTTTCCGATGCACTATTCCTTCTTCACTGCATCCCTCGCACCCTCACATTGGCGAATTAACACAGCAATTGCGTCGCTATGAAGTACTATGGGTTCAATGACTTCTCCTTCTAAATAGAGTAACGTTTCTATGGAAACTACAGGATTATCTTTTGGGATACGAGTATTTATATCCGATGCGCTATTCGCACTTTACTGCATCCCTCGCTCCCTCACATTGACGAATGAACACATAAATTGCGTTGCTGTGAAATTCTATGTGTTCTATGACATCTCCTTCTAAATCGAGTAACGTTTCTATGGAAACGACAGGATTTTCTTTTTGGATACGAGTATGTCCTTTCCGATGCACACTTCCTTCTTTACTGCATCCCTCGCTAATTCACATTGACGAATTAACACAGAAATTGTGTCGCCATGAAATACAATGGGTTCTACTACTTTTCCTTCTAAATCGAGTAACGTTTCTACGGAAACGACAGGATTTTGTTTTGGGATGCTAGTATCTCCTTTCCGATGCACAATTCCTTCTTCACTGCATCCCTCGCTCCCTCATATTGACGAATTACAACAGAAATACCGTCGCTATTTAATACAATGGTTTCTGTGACTTCTCTTTCTAAATCGAGTAACGTTTCTATGAAAACGAAAGGATTTTATTTTGTGATACTAGTATCTTTTTTCCGATGCACTATTCCTTCTTTACTGCATCGCTCGCTCCCTCACATCGTCGAATTAACACAGAAATTGCGTCGCTACGTAATACTATGGGTTCCATGACTTCACCAGCTTAATCGAGTAACGTATCTATGGAAACGACAGGATTTTCTTCTGGGATACGAGTATCTCGTTTCCGATGGACTATTCCTTCTTAACTGCATCCCTCGTTCCCTCACATTGATGAATTAACACAGAAATTGCGTCGCTATGAAATACTATGTGTTCCATGACTTCTCCTTCTAAATCGAGTAACGTTCCTGTCGAAACGACAGGTTTTTTATTTTGGGATACGAGTATCTTCTTTCCGATGCACTATTCCTTCTTTACAGCATCCCTCGCTCGCTCACACTGACAAATTAACATAGAAATTGCGTCGCTATCAAATACTATGGGTTCTATGACATCTCATTCTAAATCCAGTAACGTTACTATGGAAACGGCAGGATTTTCTTTTGGGATACGAGTATCTCCTTTCCGATGCACATTTCCTTCCATACTGCATCGCTCACTCCCTCACATTGACGAATTAACACAGAAATTGCGTCGCTATGAAATGCTATGTGTTCTCTGACATCCACTTCTAAATCGAGTAACGTTTCTGTAGAAACGACAGGATTTTCCTTTGGGATACTACTATCTCCTTTCCGATGCACTATTCCTTCTTTACTGCATTCCTCGCTCCCACACATCGACCAATTAACACAGAAGTTGCGTCGCTATGAAATAATATTGGTTCAATGGGATCTCCTTCTAAATCGAGTAACGTTTCTATGGAAACGAGTGGATTTTCTTTTCGGATACGACCATCTCCATTACGATGCACTATTCCTTCTTTACTCCATCCCTCGCTCCCTTACATTGACGAATTAACACTGTAATTGCGTCGCTATGAAGTACTATGGGTTCTATGGCTTCTCCTTCTAATTCGAGTTACGTTCCTAAGTAAACGACAGGATTTTCTTTTGGGATACGACTATCTCCTTTCCGATGCACTATTCCTTCGTTACTGTAGCCCTCGCTCCCTCACATTGACGAATTAACACAGAAATTGCGTCGCTATGAAATACTATGGGTTCTATGAGTAGTGTTGACAGTCAGCCAACACTACGCACAATAATTGAGAGAGGAATCCGAAATGCACGCGTTAAACTCACGCGTGCTGGCGAGAGGTATGGAACAGGATACGGAATGAATGCTATAAACAAAAGTACGTAGCTGCTGGAATACTTAACTTTAATCCATCATTTGTTGACATCGTTCTTGACGGTACGGTATAAATAGTAGCTACAGTTAATGGCGCCTGGCTAGGTCGTAGCCACTGACTTAGCTGAAGGCTATTCTAACTATCTTCTCTGCATATAAGCGAGGCTCCGTCTGTTTCGCACCGTAATCTAAGTCGTCCGTACAACTGGGTCGAGTGCTAGTAAAGATGTCGAGACCTCAGGTGTGCTGGCGCTCGGTCTGCGATCACTGACTGTTGCGACACGCGGGTCCGACATGTACTAATAGACCGCGGCCGATTTAAAGCTACCACCTTCCAAGTGTGGTGTCTGGCGGTGACACCACCCTATGACATCTCCTTCTAAATCGAGTAACGTTTCTATGGAAACGACAGGATTTCCTTTTGGGATACGACTGTTTCCTTTCCGATGCACTATTTCTTCTTTACTGCATCCCTCGCTCTCTCTGATTGACGAATTAACACAGAAACTGCGTCGCTATGAAATACCATGTGTTCTATGACTTCTCCTCCTAAATCGAGTAACGTTTCTATGGAAACGACCGGAATTTCTTTTGGAATACCAATGTCTCCTTTCCGATACACTACTCCTTCTTTACTGCATCCGTCGATCCCTCACATTGATGAATTAACACAGAAATTGCGTCGCTATGAAATACTATGGGATCTTTGACTTCTCCTTCTAAATCGAATAACGTATCTATGGAAACGACAAGTTTTTCTTTTGGGGTACGTCTATCCCGTTTCCGATTCACTATTCCTTCTATACTGCATCCCTCCCTCCCTCACATTGACGAATTAACACAGAGACTGCGTCGCAATGAAATTCAACGTGTTCTATGACATCTCCTTCTAAATAGAGTAACGTTTCTATGGAAACGACGGCATTTTTTTTTGGGATATGAGTATCTCCTTTCCTATGCACTATTCCCTCTTTACTGCATCCCTCGATCCCTCACATTGACGAATTAAAACAGAAATTGCGTCGCTATGAAATACTATGGGTTCTATGACTTCTCCTTCTAAATCGACTAACGTTTCTATGGAGACGACAGGATTTTCTTTTACTATACGAGTATCTCCTTTCAAATGCACTATTCCTTCATTACTGCATCCCTCGCTTCCTCACACTGACGAATTAACACAGAAATCGCTTTGCTATGGAATACTATTGGTTCTATGACTTCTCCTTCTAAATCGAGTAACGTTTCTATGGAAACGACCGGATTTTCATTTGGGATACGAGTATCTCCTTTCCGATGCCCTATTCCTTCTTCACTGCATCCCTCGCTCCCTCACATTGGGGAATTAACACAGAAATTGCGTCGCTATGAAGTACTATGGGTTCAATGACTTCTCCTTCTAAATCGAGTAACGTTTCTATGGAAACTACAAGATTATCTTTTGGGATACGAGTATTTATATCCGATGCGCTATTCGCACTTTACTGCATCCCTCGCTCCCTCACATTGACGAATGAACACATAAATTGCGTTGCTGTGAAATACAATGTGTTCTATGACATGTCCTTCTAAATCGAGTAACGTTTCAATAGAAACGACAGGATTTTCTTTTTGGATACGAGTATCTCCTTTCCGATTCACACTTCCATCTTTACTGCATCCCTCGCTAATTCACATTGACGAATTAACACAGATATTGTGTCGCCATGAAATACAATGGGTTCTATTACTTTTCCTTCTAAATGGAGTAACGTCTCTACGGAAACGACAGGATTTTGTTTTGGGATACGAGTATCTCCTTTCCGATGCACAATTCCTTCTTTACTGCATCCCTCGCTCCCTCATATTGGCGAATTACAACAGAAATAGGGTCGCTATTTAATACAATGGTTTCTGTGACTTCTCCTTCTAAATCGAGTAACGTTTCTATGAAAACAAAAGGATTTTCTTTTGTGATACTAGTATCTTTTTTCCGATGCACTATTCCTTCTTTACTGCATCCCTCGCTCCCTCACATTGTCGAATTAACACAGAAATTGCGTCGCTACGTAATACTATGGGTTCCATGACTTCACCAGCTTAATCGAGTAACGTATCTATGGAAACGACAGGATTTTATTTTGGGATACGAGTATCTCGTTTCCGATGGACTATTCCTTCTTTACTGCATCCCTCGCTCCCTCACATTGACGAATTAACACAGAAATTGCGTCGCTATGAAATACTATGGGTTCTATGAGTAGTGTTGGCAGTCAGCCAACACTACGCACAATAATTGAGAGAGGAATCCGAAATGCACGCGTTAAACTCACGCGTGCTGGCGAGAGGTATGAAACAGGATACGGAATGAATGCTATAAACAAAAGTACGTAGCTGCTGGAATACTTAACTTTAATCCATCATTTGTTGACATCGTTCTTGACGGTACGGTATAAATAATAGCTACAGTTAATGGCGCCTTGCTAGGTCGTAGCCACTGACTTGGCTGAAGGCTATTCTAACTATCTTCTCTGCATATAAGCGAGGCTCCGTCTGTTTTGCATCGTTATCTAAGTCGTCCGTACAACTGGGTCGAGTGCTAGTAAAGATGTCGAGACCTCAGGTGTGCTGGCGCTCGGTCTGCGATCACTGACTGTTGCGACACGCGGGTCCGACATGTACTAATAGACCGCGGCCGATTTAAAGCTACCACCTTGCAAGTGTGGTGTCTGGCGGTGACACCACCCTATGACATCTCCTTCTAAATCGAGTAACGTTTCTATGGAAACGACAGGATTTCCTTTTGGGATACGACTGTTTCCTTTCCGATGCACTATTTCTTCTTTACTGCATCCCTCGCTCCCTCACATTGACGAATTAACACAGAAACTGCGTCGCTATGAAATACCATGTGTTCTATGACTTCTCCTCCTAAATCGAGTAACATTACTATGGAAACGACCGGAGTTTCTTTTGAAATACCAATGTCACCTTTCCGATACACTACTCCTTCATTACTGCATCCCTCGATCCCTCACATTGACGAATTAACACAGAAATTGCGTCGCTATGAAATACTATGGGATCTTTGACTTCTCCTTCTAAATCGAATAACGTATCTATGGAAACGACAAGATTTTCTTTTGGGGTACGTCTATCCCGTTTCCGATTCACTATTCCTTCTATACTGCATCCCTCCCTCCCTCACATTGACGAATTAACACAGAGACTGCGTCGCAATGAAATTCAACGTGTTCTATGACATCTCCTTCTAAATAGAGTAACGTTTCTATGGAAATGACAGGATTTTTTTTGGGATATGAGTATCTCCTTTCCTATGCACTATTCCCTCTTTACTGCATCCTTCGATCCCTCACATTGACTAATTAAAACAGAAATTGCGTCGCTATGAAATACTATGTGTTCTATGACTTCTCCTTCTAAATCGAGTAACGTTTCTGTGGAAACGACAGGATTTTCTTATGGGATACGACTATCTCCTTTCCGATGCACTAATCCTTCTTTACTGCATCCCTCGCTCCCTCACATTGAAGAATGAACACAGAAGTTGCGTCGCTATGGAATACTATGGGTTCTATGGCTTCTCCTTCTAAATCGAGTAACATTCCTATGTAAACGACAGGATTTTTTTTTGGGGTACGAATATCTCCTTTCCGATGCACTATTCCGTCTTTACTGCATCCCTCGCTCCTTTACATTGACGATTTAACACAGAAAATGCGTCGCTATGAAATACTACGGGTTCTATGACATCCCCATCTAAATCGAGTAACGTTTCTATGGAAACGACAGGATTTTTTTTGGGGATATGAGTATCTCCTTTCCGATGCACTATTCCTTTTTTACTGCAACCCTCGCTCCATCACTTTGACGAATCAACACAGAAATTGCGTCGCCATGAAAACTATGGGTTCTATGACTACTCCTACTGAATCAAGTAACGTTTCTATTGAAACACCAGGATTTTCATTTGGGATACGACTATCTCCTTTCTGTTGCACCTTTCCTTCTTTACTGCATCCCTCTCTCACTCACATAGAAGAATTAACACAGAAATTGCGCGCTATGAAATACTGCCTGTTCCATGACTTCTCCTTCTAAGTCGAGTAACGTTTCTATGGAAAGGACAGGGTTTTATTTTGGGTTACGACTATCTCCTTTCCGATGCACTATTCCTTTCTTTACTGCATCCCACGCTCTCTCACATTTACGAATTAATACAGAAATTGCGTCGCTATGAAAAACTATGGGTTCTATGACATCTCCTTCTAAATCGAGAAACGTTTCTATGGAAAGGAGAGGATTTTATTTTGGGTTACGACTATCTCCTTTCCGATGCATTATTCCTTCTATACTACATCCCTCGCTCCCTCACGTTGATCAATTACAACAGAAATTGCGCCGCTATCAAATACTATGTGTTCTATGACTTCTCCTTCTAAATCGAGTAACGTTTCTATGGAAACGACAGGATTTTCTTTTGGGATACGACCATCTCCTTTCTGATGCACTATTCCTTCGTTACTGTAGCCCTCGCTCCCTCACATTGACGAATTAACACAGAAATTGCGTCGCTATGAACTACTATGGGTTCTATGAGTAGTGTTGGCAGTCAGGCAACACTACGCACAATAAGTGATAGAGGAATCCGAAATGCACGCGATAAACTCACGCGTGCTGGCGAGAGGTATGAAACAGGATACGGAATGAATGCTATAAACAAAAGTACGTAGCTGCTGGAATACTTAACTTTAATCCAACATTCGTTGACATCGTTCTTGACGGTACGGTCCAAATAATAGCTACAGTTAATGGCTCCTGGCTAGGTCGTAGCCAGTGACTTAGCTGAAGGCTATTCTAACTATCTTCTCTGCATATATACGAGGCTCCGGCTGTTTTGCATCGTTATCTAAGTCATCCGTACAACTGGGTCGAGTGCTAGTAAGGATGTCAAGACCTGAGGTGTGGTGGCGCTCGGTCAGAGATCACTGACTGTTGCGACACGCGGGTCCGACATGTACTAATAGACCGCGGCAGATTTAAAGCTACCACCTTGCAAGTGTGGTGTGTGGCGGTGACACCACCCTATGACAACTCCTTCTAAATCGGGTAACGTTTCTATGGAAACGACAGGATTTCCTTTTGGGATACGACTGTTTCCTTTCCGATGCACTATTTCTTCTTTACTGCATCCCTTGCTCGCTCAGATTGACGAATTAACACAGAAATTGCGTCGCTATGAAATACCATGTGTTCTATGACTTCTCCTCCTAAATCGAGTAACGTTTCTATGGAAAAGACTGGAGTTTCTTTTGGAATACCAATGTCTCCTTTCCGATTCACTACTCCTTGTTTACTGCATCCCTCGATCCCTCACATTGACGAATTAATACAGAAATTGCGTCGCTATGAAATACTATGGGATCTTTGACTTCTCCTTCTAAATCGAATAACGTATCTATGGAAACGACAAGATTTTCTTTTGGGGTACATCTATCCCGTTTCCGATTCACTATTCCTTCTATACTGCATCCCTCACTCCCTCACATTGACGAATTAACACAGAGACTGCGTCGCAATGACATTCAACGTGTTCTATGACATCTCCTTCTAAATAGAGTAACGTTTCTATGGAAACGACGGGATTTTTTTTTGGGATAAGAGTATCTCCTTTCCTATGCACTATTCCCTCTTTACTGCATCCCTGGATCACTCACATTGACGAATTAAAACAGAAATTGCGTCGCTATGAAATACTATTGGTTCTATGACTTCTCCTTCTAAATCGAGTAACGTTTCTATGGAAACGACAGGATTTTCATTTGGGATACGAGTATCTCCTTTCCGATGCACTATTCCTTCTTCACTGCATCCCTCGCACCCTCACATTGGCGAATTAACACAGAAATTGCGTCGCTATGAAGTACTATGGGTTCAATGATTTCTCCTTCTAAATCGAGTAACGTTTCTATGGAAACTACAGGATTATCTTTTGGGATACGAGTATTTATATCCGATGCACTATTCGCATTTTACTGCATCCCTCGCTCCCTCATATTGACGAATGAACACATAAATTGCGTTGCTGTGAAATTCTATGTGTTCTATGACATCTCCTTCTAAATCGATTAACGTTTCGATGGAAACGACAGGATTTGCTTTTTGGATACGAGTATCTCCTTTCCGATGCACACTTCCTTCTTTACTGCATCCCTCGCTAATTCACATTGACGAATTAACTCACAAATTGTGTCGCCATGAAATACAATGGGTTCTACTACTTTTCCTTCTAAATCGAGTAACGTTTCTACGGAAACGACAGGATTTTGTTTTGCGATACGAGTATGTCCTTTCCGATGCACAATTCCTTCTTCACTGCATCCCTCGCTCCATCATATTGACGAATTACAACAGAAATACCGTCGCTATTTAATACAATGGTTTCTGTGACTTCTCCTTCTAAATCGAGTAACGTTTCTATGAAAACGAAAGGATTTTCTTTTGTGATACTAGTATCTTTTTTCCGATGCACTATTCCTTCTTTACTGCATCGCTCGCTCCCTCACATTGTCGAATTAACACAGAAATTGCGTCGCTACGTAATACTATGGGTTCCATGACATCACCAGCTTAATCGAGTAACGTATCTATGGAAACGACAGGATTTTCTTCTGGGATACGAGTATCTGGTTTCCGATGGACTATTCCTTCTTTACTGCATCCCTCGTTCCCTCACATTGACGAATTAACACAGAAATTGCGTCGCTATGAAATACTATGTGTTCCATGACTTCTCCTTCTAAATGGAGTAACGTTCCTCTCGAAACGAAAGGTTTTTCATTTGGGATACGAGTATTTTCTTTCCGACGCACTATTCCTTCCTTACAGCATCCCTCGCTCCCTCACACTGACAAATTAACACAGAAATTGCGTCGCGATGAAAATCTATGGGTTCTATGACTTCTCCTTCTAAATCAGATATCGTTTTTATTAAAACACCAGGATTTTATTTTGGGATACGACTACCTCCTTTCCGTTGCACCATTCCTTCTTTACTGCATCCCTCGCTCATTCACATAGAAGAATTAACACAGAAATTGCGCGCTATGAAACACTGCGTGTTCCATGACATCTCCTTCTAAATCGAGTAACGTTTCTATGGAAACGACAGGATTTTCATTAGGGATAAGACTATCTCCTTTCCGATGCACTATTCCTTCTTTGCTGCTTCCCTCGCTCCCTCACATTGACGAATTAACACAGAATTTGCGTCGCAATGAAATTCTATGGGTTCTCTGATATCTCCTCCTAAATCGTGTAACGTTTCTATGGAAACGACAGGATTTTCATTTGGGATACGAGTATCTCCTTTCCGATGCACTAACCCTTCTTCACTGCATCCCTCGCTCCCTCACATTGGCGAATTAACACAGAAATTGCGTTGCTGTGAAATACTATGTGTTCTATGACATCTCCTTCTAAATCAAGTAACGTTACTATGGAAACGGCAGGATTTTCTTTTGGGATACGAGTAACTCCTTTCCGATGCACTATTCCTTCTTTACTGCATCCCTGGCTCCCTCACTTTGACGAACTAACACAGAAATTGCTGCGCTATGAGATACTATGGGTTCTATGCCTTTTCCTTCTAAATCGAGTAACGTTTCTATGGAAACGAAAGGAATTTCGTTTGGGTTACGAGTATCTCCTTTCCTATGCACTATTCCCTCTTTACTGCATCCCTCGATCCCTCACATTGACGAATAAAAACAGAAATTGCGTCGCTATGAAATACTATGGGTTCTATGACTTCTCCTTCTAAATCGAGTAACGTTTCTATGGAGACGACAGGATTTTCTTTTACTATACGAGTATCTCCTTTCCGATGCACTATTCCTTCTTTACTGCATCCCTCGCTCCCTCACATTGACGAATTAACACAGAAATTGCGTCGCTATTAAATACTATGTGTTCTATGACTTCTCCTTCTAAATCGATTAATGTTTCTATGGAAACGACAGAATTTTCTTTTGGATACGACAATCTCCTTTCCGATGCACTATTCCTACTTTACTGCATCCCTCGCTCTCTCACATTTACGAATTAATACAGAAATAGCGTCGCTATGAAAAACTATGGGTTCTATGACATCTCCTTCTAAATCGAGAAACGTTTCTATGGAAAGGACAGGATTTTATTTTGGGTTACGACTATCTCCTTTCCTATGCACTATTCCTTCTTTAGTGCATCCCTCGCTCCCTCACATTGACGAATTAACACAGAAATTGCGTCGCAATGAAATACTATGGGTTCTATGACATCTCTTTCTATATCGCGTAACGTTCCAATAAAAACGATAGGATTTTCTTTTGGGATACGAGTATCTCCTTTCCGAGGCATTATTCCTACTATACTATACTATACTATACTATACTATAACGTACTAATAGACCGCGGGCGATTTAAAGCTACCACCTGGCGGTGACACCACCCTATGAGATCTCCTTCTAAATCTAGTAACGTTTCTATGGAAACGACAAGATTTCCTTTTGGGATACGACTGTTTCCTTTCCGATGCACTATTTCTTCTTTACTGCATCCCTCGCTCCCTCACATTGACAAATTAACACAAAAACTGCGTCGCTATGAAATACTATGTGTTCTATGACTTCTCCTTTTAAATCGGATAACGTTTCTATGGAAACGACTGGACTTTCTCATGGGATACGACTTTCTCTATTCCGATGCACTATTCCTTCTTTTATGAATCCCTCGCTCCCTCACATTGACGAAATAACACAGTAATTGCGTCGCTATGAAATACAATGTCTTAAATGAGATCACCTTCTAAACCGAGAAACGTTTCTATGGAAAGGACAAGATTTTCTTTAGGGATACGAGTAACTCCTTTCCGATGCACTATTCCTTCTTTACTGTGTCGCTCGCTCCCTCACATTGACGAATTAACACAGAAATTGCGTCGCTATGAACTACTATGGGTTCTATGACATTTCCATCTAAATCGAGTAACGTTTCTATGGAAACGACAGAATTTTCTATTGGGATACGAGTATTTCCTTTCCCATGCACTATTCCTTCTTTACTGCATCCCTCGCTCCGTCACATTGACGATTTAACACAGAAATTGCGTCGCTATGAAATACTATGGGTTATATGTCTTCTCCTTCTAAATAGAGTAAAGTTTCTATGGAAACGACAGAATTTTTTTTGGGATACGACAATCTCCGTTCCGATGCACTATTCCTTCTTTACTGCATCCCTCTATGGAGACGACAGGATTTTCTTTTGGGATACGAGTATCTCCTTTCCGATGCACTATTCCTTCATTGCTGCATCCCTCGCTTCCTCACATTAACGAATTAACACAGAATGTGCGTCGCAATGAAATCCACTGTGTTCTATGACATCTCCTTTTAAATCGAGTAACGTTTCTATGGAAACGACAGGTTTTTCTTTTGGGATACGAGTATGTCTTTTCCTATGCACTATTCCGTCTTAGCTGCATCCCTCGCTCCCTCACATTGACGAATCAACACAGAAATTGCGTCGCTATGAAATACTATGGGCTCTATGACTTATCCTTCTAAATCGACTAACGTTTCCATGGAAACGACAGGATTTTCTATGGGTTACGACTATCTCCTTTCAGATGCACTATTCCTTTTCTACTGCATCCCTCACTTCCTCACATTGACGAATTAACAGAGAAATTGCGGCGCTGTCAAATACTATGTGTTGTATGACATCTCCTTCTAATTCGAGTAACGTTTCAATAGAAACGACAGAATTTTCTTTTGGGATACTACTTTCACCTTTCCGATGCACGATTCCTTCTTTACTGCATCCCTCGCTCCCTCACATTGACGAATTAAAACAGAATTTGCGTCGCTATGAACTACTATGGGTTCTATGACATTTCCTTCTAAATCGAGTAACGTCTCTATGGAAACGACAGAATTTTCTTTTGGGATACTACTATCACCTTTCCGATGCACTATTCCTTCTTTACTGCATCCCTCGCACCTTCACATTGACGATTTAACACAGAATTTGCGTCGCTATGAAATACTATGGGTTATATGTCTTCTCCATCTAAATAGAGTAAAGTTTCTATGGAAACGACAAAATTTCCTTTTGGGATACGCCAATCTCCTTTGCGATGCACTATTCCTTCTTTACTGCATCCCTCGCTCCCTCACATTGACGATTTAGCACAGAAATAGCGTCGCTATTAAATACAATGGTCTCTATGACATCTCCTTCTAAATCGAGTAAAGTTTCTATGGAGACGACAGGATTTTCTTTTGGGATACGAGTATCTCATTTCCGATGCACTATTCCTTCTTTACTGCATCCCTCGCTTCCTCACATTAACGAATTAACACAGAAAGTGCGTCGCTAATAAATACTATGGGTTCTGTGACTTCTCCTTTAAAATCGGGTACCGTTTCTATGGAAACGACTGGATTTTCTTTTGGGATACGACTTTCTCTATTCCGATGCACTATTCCTTCTTTACTGCATCCCTCGCTCCCTCACATTGACGAATTAACACAGAAATTGCGTCGCTATGAAATACTATGGGTTCTATGACATTGCCATCTAAATCGAGGGACGTTTCTATGGAAACGACGGGATAATCTTTTGGGATACGACTATTTCCTTTCCGATGCCCTATTCCTTCTTTTCTACATCCCTCGCTCCCTCAAATTGACGAATTAAAACAGAATTTGCGGCGCAAAGAATTACTATGGGTCCTATGACATTTCCATCTAAATCGAGTAACGTTTCTATGGAAACGACAGAATTTTCTATTGGGATACGACTATCTCCTTTCCGATGCACTATTCCTTCTTTACTGCATCCCTCTCTCCTTCACATTGACGATTTAACACAGAAATTGCGTCGCTATGAAATACTATGGGTTATATGTCTTCTCCTTCTAAATAGAGTAAAGTTTCTATGGAAACGACAGAATTTTTTTTGGGATACGACAATCTCCTTTCCGATGCACTATTCCTTCTTTACTGCATCCCTCGCTCCCTCACATTGACGATTTAGCACAGAAATAGCGTCGCTATTAAATACTATGGTTTCTATGACATCTCCTTCTAAATCGAGTAACGTTTCTATGGAGACGACAGGATTTTCTTTTGGGATACGAGTATCTCCTTTCCGATGCACTATTCCTTCTTTACTGCATCCCTCGCTTCCTCACATTAACGAATTAACACAGAAAGTGCGTCGCAATGAAATCCACTGTGTTCTATGACATCTCCTTTTAAATCGAGTAACGTTTCTATAGAAACGACAGGTTTTTCTTTTGGGATACGAGTATGTCTTTTCCTATGCACTATTCCGTCTTAGCTGCATCCCTCGCTCCCTCACATTGACGAATCAACACAGAAATTGCGTCGCTATGAAATACTATGGGTTCTATGACTTCTCCTCCTAAATCGAGTAACTTTTCTATGAAAACGTAAGGATTTTCTTTTGGGATACGAGTATCTTCTTACCGATGCACTATTCCTTTTTTACTGCATCCTTCGCTCCCACACATTGACGAATTAACACAGATTTTGCGTCGCAATGAGATACTATGGGTTCTATGACTTCTCCTTGTAAATCGAGCAACGTTTCTATGGAAACAACGGGATATTCTTTTGCGATACGACTATCTCCTTTCCGATGCACTATTTCTTCTTTACTGCATCCCTCGCTCCCTCACATTGACGAATGAGCACAAAATTTGCGTTGCTGTGAAATACTATGTGTTCAATGACATCTCCTTCTAAATCGAGTAACGTTTCTATGAAAACGGCAGGATTTTCTTTTTGGATACGAGTATCTCCTTTCCGATGCACACTTCCTTCTTTACTGCATCCCTCGCTCCCTCACTTTTCGAAATATAACAGAAATTGCGTCGCTATGAAATACTATGGGTTCTATGACTTCTCCTTCTAAAACGAGTAACGTTTCTATGGAAACGACAGGATATTCTTCTGGGATACGAGTATCTCGTTTCCGGTGGACTATTCCTTCTTTACTGCATCCCTCGCTCCCTCACATTGACGAATTAACACAGAAATTGCGACGCTATTGGCTACTATGGGTTCTATGATATCTCCTTCTATATCGAGTAACGTTTCAATGGAAATGACTGGATATTCTTTTGGGATACGAGTATTTCATTTTCGATGCACTATTCCTTCTATACTGCATCCTGCGCTCCTTCACATTGACGAATTAACACAGAAATTGCGTCGCTATGAAATACTATGGGTTCTATGACATATTATTCTAAATCGAATAACGTTACTATGGAAACGACAGGATTTTCTTTTGGGATACGAGAATCTCCTTTCCGATGCACATTTCCCTCTATACTGCAGCGCTCGCTCCCTCACATTGACGAATTAACACAGAAATTGCGTCGCTATTTAATACAATGATTTCTGTGACTTCTCCTTTAAAATCGAGTAACGTTTCTATGAAAACAAAAGGATTTTCTATTGTGATACTAGTATCTTTTTTCCGATGCACTATTCCTTCTTTACTGCATCGCTCGCTCCCTCACATTGTCGAATTAACACAGAAATTGCGTCGCTACGAAATACTATGGGTTCCATGACTTCTCGAGCTTAATCGAGTAACGTATCTATGGAAACGACAGGATTTTCTTCTGGGATACGAGTATCTCGTTTCCGATGAACTATTCCTTCTTTACTGCATCCCTCGTTCCCTCGCATTGACGAATTAAAACAGAATTTGCGTCGCTATGAACTATTATGGGTTCTATGACATTTCCTTGTAAATCGAGTAACGTTTCTGTGGAAACGACAGAATTTTGTTTTGGGATACTACTATCACCTTTGCGATGCACTATTGCTTCTTTACTGCATCCCTCGCTCCTTCACACTGGCGATTTAACACAAAAATTGCGTCGCTATGATATACTATGGGTTATATGTCTTCTCCTTCTAAATAGAGTAAAGTTTCTATGGAAACGACAGATTTTCTTTTGGGGTACGACAATCTCCTTTCCGATGCACTATTCCTTCTTTGATGCATCCCTCGCTCCCTCACATTGACGATTTAGCACAGAAATAGCGTCGCTATGAAATACAATGGTATCTATGACATCTCTTTCTAAATCGAGTAACGTTTCTATGGAGACGACAGGATTTTCTTTTGGGATACGAGTATTTCATTTCCGATGCACTATTCCTTCTTTACTGCATCCCTCGCTTCCTCACATTAGCGAATTAACACAGAAAGTGCGTCGCAATGAAATCCACTGTGTTCTATGACATCTCCTTCTAAATCGAGTAACGTTTCTATGGCAACGACAGGTTTTTCTTTTGGGATACGAGTATGTCTTTTCCTATGCACTATTCCGTCTTAGCTGCATCCCTCGCTCCCTCACATTGACGAATCAACACAGAAATTGCGTCGCTATGAATGACTATGGGTTCTATGACCTCTCCTTATAAATCGAATAACGTTTCTATGGAAACGACAGGATTTTCTTTGGGTTACGACTAACTCCTTTCAGATGCACTATTCCTTTTTTACTGCATCCCTCACTCCCTCACATTGACGAATTAACACAGAATTTGCGTCGCTAAGAAATACTATGGGTTCTGTAACTTCTCCTTTAAAAACGGGTAACGTTTCTATGGAAACGACTGGATTTTCTTTTGGGATACGACTTTCTCTATTCCGATGCACTATTCCTTCTTTACTGCATCCCTCGCTCCCTCACATTGAGGAATTAACACAGAAATTGCGTCGCTATGTAGTACTAAGAGTTCTATGACATCTCATTCTAAATAAAGTATCGTTTCTATGGAAACGAAATGATTTTCTTATGGGATACGAGTATCTCCTTTCTGATGCACTATTCCTTCTTTACTGCATCCCTCGCCCCCTCACATTGACGAATTAACGAAGAAATTGCGTCGCTATGAAATACTATGGTTTCTATGACATCTCCTTCTAAATCGAGTAACGTTTCTGTGGAAACGACAGGATTTTCTTTTGTGATACGACAATCTCCTATCCGAAGCACTATTCCTTCTTTATTGCTTCCCTCGCTCCCTCACATTGACGAATTAACACTGAATTTGAGTCGGTGTGAAATACTATGTGTTCTATGACATCTCCATCCGAATCGAGTAATGTTTCTATGGATACGACAGGATTTTCTTTTGGGATAAAAGTATCTCCGTTCCGATGCACTATTCCATCATTACTGCATCCCTTGCTCCCTCACATTGACGAATTAACACAGAAATTGCTTCGCCGGGAAATACTATGTGTTCTATGACTTCTCCTTCTAAATCGGGTAACGTTTCTATGGAAACGACAGGATCTTCTTTTGGGATACGAGTATCTCCTTTCCGATGCACTATTCCTTCATTACTGCATCCCTCGATCCCTCACATTGAGGAATTACCACAGAAATTGCGTCGCTATGAAATACTATGGGTTCTATGACTTCTCCTTCTAAATCGAGTAACGTTTCTATGGAAACGACAGGATTTTCTCTTGGGATACGTGTATCTCTTTTCCGATGAACTATTCCTTCTGTACTGCATCCCTTGCACCCTCAGACTGACGAATTAACACAGAAATAGCGTCGCTATGAAATACTATGGGTTTTATGACTTCACCTTTAAAATCGAGAAACATTCCTATGAATACGACAGGACTTTCTCTTGGGATACGTGTATCTCTTTTCCGATGAACTATTCCTTCTTTACTGCATCCCTCGCTCCCTCACACTGACGAATTAACACATAAATTGCGTCGCTATGAAATACTATGGGTTCTATGACTTTTTCTTCCAAATCGAGTAACGTATCTATGGAAACGGTAGGATTTTCTTTAGGGATACGAGTATGTCCTTTCCGATGCACTATTCCTTCTTTACTGCAACCCTCAATCCCTCACATTGACGCATTCCACAGAAATTGCGCCGCTATTAAATACTATGGGTTCTATGACTTCTTCTTCTAAATCGAGTAACGTTTCTATGAAAACGTAATGATTTTCTATTGGGATATAAGTATTATCTTTCCGATGCACTATTCTTTCTTTACTCCATCCCTCGCTCCCTCACATTGACGAATTAACACAGATATTGCGTCGCAAAGAAATACTATGGGTTCTATGACTTCTCCTTGTAAATCGAGTAACGTTTCTATGGAAACGACAGGATTTTCTTTGGCATACGAGTATCTCCTTTGCGATACACTAATCCTGCTTTACTGCATCGCTCGCTCCCTCACACTGACGAATTAACACTGAAATAACGTCGCTATGAAATACTATGGGTTCTACGACATCTCCTTCTGAATGGACCAAAGTTTCTATGGAAACGACAGGATTTTCTTCTGGGATAGAAGTATCTCCTTAACGATGCACTATTCCTTCTTTACTGCATCCCTCGCTCCCTCACATTGACGATTTAGCACAGAAATAGCGTCGCTATTAAATACTATGGTTTCTATGACATCTCCTTCTAAATCGAGTAACGTTTCTATGGAGACGACAGGATTTTCTTTTGGGATAAAAGTATCTCCGTTCCGATGCACTATTCCATCATTACTGCATCCCTTGCTCCCTCACATTGACGAATTAACACAGAAATTGCTTCGCCGGGAAATACTATGTGTTCTATGACTTCTCCTTCTAAATCGGGTAACGTTTCTATGGAAACGACAGGATCTTCTTTTGGGATACGAGTATCTCCTTTCCGATGCACTATTCCTTCATTACTGCATCCCTCACTCCCTCACATTGACGAATTAACACAGAAATTGCGACGCCATGAAATTCTATGTGTTCTATGACTTCTCCTTTAAAATCGTGTAACATCTCTATGGAAACGACAGGACTTTCTTTTGGGATACGTGTATCCTCTTGCCGATGCACTATTCCTTCTTTACTGCATCGCTCGATCCCTTACATTGTTGAATTATACACAGAAATTGCGTCGCTACGAAATACTATTGGTTCTATGGCTTCTCCTTCTAAATCGAGTAACGTTTCTATGGAAACGACAGGATTTTTTTTGGGATACGAGTATCTTCTTTTCGATGCACTATTCCTTCTATACTGCATCCCTCGATCCCTCACATTGTCGAATTATAACCGAAATTGCGTCGCTATGAAATACTATGTGTTCTATGACTTCTCCTTCGAGATCGAGTAACTTTTCTATGGAAACGTCAGAATTTTCTTTTGGGATACAAGTATTTACTTTCCGATGCACTATTCCTTCTTTACTGCATCCCTCGCTCCCTCACATTGACGAATTATCACAGAAATTGCGTCGCTATGAAATACTATGGGTTTTACGACTTCTGCTTCTAAATCGAGTAACGTTTTTCTGGAAACGACAGGATTTTCTTTTGGGATACGAGTACATCATTTCCGATGCACTATTCCTTCTTTACTGCATTCCTCGCTCCCTCAAATTGATGAATTAAAACAGAAATTGCGTCACCATGAAATACAATGGGTTCTATGACTTCTCCTTCTAAATCGAGTAACGTTTCAATGGAAACGACAGGATTTTCTTTTGGGATAATAGTATCTCCTTTCCGATGCACTATTCCTTCTTTACTGCCTCCCTCGCTCCCTATCATTTACGAAGTAACACATAAATTGCGTCGCTATGAAATAATATGGGTTCTTGACTTCTCCTCCTAAATCGAGTAACGTTTCTCTGGAAACGACAGGATTTTCTTTTAGGATACGACTATCTTCTTTCCGATGCACTATTCCTTCTTTACTGCATCCGTCACTCCCTCACACTGACGAATTAACACAGAAATTGCGTCGCTATGAAATATTGTATGTTTTATGACCTCTCATTCTAAATGGAGTAATGTTTCTATGGAAACGACGGGATTTTCTTTTGGGATACGAGTATATCATTTAAGATGAACATTTCCTTCCTTACTGCCTCCCTCGCTCCATCACATTGACGAATTAACACAGAAATTGCGTCCAATGAATTACTATGGGTTGTAAGACATCTCTTTCTAAATCGAGGTACGTTTCTATGGAAACGACAGGATTTTCTTTTGGGAAACGAGTATCTCCTATCCGATGCACTATTCCTTCTTTATTGCGTCCCTAGCTCCCTCACATTGAAGAATTAACACAGAAATTGCGTCGCTATGAAATACTATGGGTTCAATGACATCTCCTTCTAAATCGAGTAACGTTTTAATTGAAACGACAGGATTTCCTTTTAGGATACGAGTATCTCCTTTCCGATGCACCATTCCTTCTTTACTGCATCCCTAGCTCCCTCACATTAAAGCATGAACACAGAAATTGCGTCGCTATGAGGTACTATGAGTTCTAAGACTTCTCCTTCAAAATCGAGTATGTTCTAATGGAAAAGACAGGATTTTCCTTTGGGATACGAGTATCTCCTTGCCGATGCACATTTCCTTCTTTACTGCATCGCTCGATCCCTCACATTGACGAATTAACACAGAAATAGCGTCGCTATGAAATACTATGTGTTCTGTGACGTCTCCTTCTAAATCGAGTATCGTTTCTATGGAAACGACAGGATTTTCTTTTGGAATACGAGTATTTCCTTTCCGATGCAGTATTCCGTCTTTACTGCATCCCTCGCTCCCTCACTTTGACGAAGTAACACAGAAATTGCGTCGCAATGACATACTATGCGTTCTATGACTTCTCCCTCTAAATCGAGCAACGTTTCTATGAAAACAACAGGATTTTCTTTTGTGATACGAGTATCTCCTTTGCGATGCGTTATTCCTTCTTTACAGCATCCCTCGCTCCCACACATTGACGAATTAACACAGAAATTGCGTCGCTATGAAATACTACGGGTTCTATGACTTCTCCTTCTAAATCGAGTAACGATTCTATGGAAACGACAGGATTTTCTCTTGGGATACGAGTATCTCCTTTCCGATGCACTATTCCTTCTCTACTGCATCCCTCGGACTTTCACACTGACGAATTAACACAGAAATTGCGTCGCTATGAAATACTAAGGGTTCTATGACATCTCATTCAAAATCGAGTAACGTTACTATGGAAACGACAGGATTTTCTTTTGGGATACGAGTACCTCATTTCCGATGCACTATTCCTTCTTTACTGCATCCCTCGCTCCCTCACATTGACGAATTAACACAGAAATTGCGTCACTATGAAATACTATGCGTTCTATGACTTCTCAATCTAAATCGAACAACGTTTCCATGGAAACGACTGGATTTTCTCTTTTCTGGATACGAGTATCTCCTTTCCGATGCACTATTCCTTCATAACTGCATCCCTTGCTCCCTCACATTGACGAATTACCACAGAAATCGCTTCGCCGGGAAATACTATGTGTTCTATGACTTCTCCTTCTAAATCGAGTAACGTATCTATGGAAACGACAGGATGTTCTTTTGGGATACGAGTATCTCCCTTCCGTTGCACTATTCCTTCATTACTGCATCCCTCGATCCCTCACATTGGCGAATTTACACAGAAATTGCGTCGCTATGAAGTACTATGGGTTCTATGACTTCTGCTTCTAAAACGAGTAACGTTTCCCTGGAAACGACAGGATTTTCTTTTGGGATACGAGTACCTCATTTCCGATGCACTATTCCTTCTTTACTGCATCCCTCGCTCCCTCATATTGACGAATTACACAGAAATTGCGTCGCTTTGAAATACTATGGGTTCTATGACATCTCCTTCTAAATGGACTAAAGTTTCTATGGAAACGACAGGCCTTTCTTCTGGGATTCAAGTATCTCCTTTCCGATGCACTATTCCTTCATTACTGCACCCCTCGCTCAATCACATTGTCGAATTATAACCGAAATTGCGTTGCTATGAAATACTATGGGTTCTATGACTTCTCATTCTAAATCGAGTAACGTTTCTATGGAAACGACAGGACTTTCTCTTGAGATACGAGTATCTCCATTCCGATGCACATTTCCTTCTTTACTGAAACCCACGCTCCCTCACAGTGACGAATTAACACAAAAATTGCGTCGCTGTGAAATACTATGGGTTCTATGACATCTCATTCTAAATTGAGTAACGTTTCTATGGAAACGACAGGATTTTCTTTTGGGATACGAGTATATCCTTCATTATGCACACTTCCTTCCTTAGTGCATCGCTCGCTCCCTCAAATTGATGAATTAACACAGAAATTGCGTCACCATGAAATACAATGGGTTCTGTGACTTCTCCTTCTAAATCGAGTAACGTTTCAATGGAAACGACAGGCTTTTCTTTTGGGATACGAGTATCTCCTTTCCGATGCACTATTCCTTCTTTACTGCCTCCCTCGCTCCCTCTCATTTACGAAGTAACACATAAATTGCGTCGCTATTAAATAATATGGGATCTATGACTTCTGCTCCTAAATCGAGTAACGTTTCTCTGGAAACGACAGGATTTTCTTTTAGGATACGACTATCTTCTTTCCGATGCACTATTCCCTCTTAACTGCATCCGTCGCTCCCTCACACTGACGAATTAACACAGAAATTGCGTCGCTATGAAATTTTGTATGTTTTATGATCTCTCATTCTAAATGGAGTAATGTTTCTATAGAAACGACAGGATTTTCTTTTGGGATAAGAGTATCATTTAAGATGAACATTTCCTTCCTTACTGCCTCCCTCGCTCCATCACATTGACGAATTAACACAGAAATTCCGTCGCTATGATATACTGTGTGTTCGACGACTTCTCCTTCTAAAAAGAGTAACGTTTGAATGGAAACGACTGGATTTTCTATTGGGATACGTGTATCTTCTTTCCGATGCACTATTCCTTCTTAACTGCATCCCTTGCTCCCTCACATTGACGAATTAACGCAGAAATTGCGTTGCTATGAAATACTATGGGTTCTATGACGTCCCCTTCTAAATCGAGTAACGTTTCTACAAAAACGACAGGATTCTCTTTTGGGATACGAGTATCTCCTTTCCGATGCACTATTCCTTCATTACTACATCCCTCGGTACCTCACATTGACGAATTAACACAGTAATTGCGTCGCTATGAAATACTATGGGTTTTATGACATCTCATTCAAAATCGAGTAACTTTTCTATGGAAACGATTGGATTTTCTTTTGGGATACGACTATCTTCTTTCCGATGCACTATTCCTTCATTACTGAATCCCTCGATCCCTCACATTGACGAATTATCACATAAATTTCGTCGCTATGAAATACTATGGGTTCTATGACATTTCATACAAAATCGAGTAATGTTTCTATGGAAACGACAGGATTTTCTTTTGGGATACGAGTATCTTCTTTCTTATGCACATTTCCTTCTATAATGCATCGCTCGCTCCCTCACATTGACGAATTAACACAAAAATTGCGTCGCTATGCAATACTATGGGTTCTATGACTGCTTCTTCTAAACTGAGTAACGTTTCTATGGAAACGACAGGATTTTCTTTTGGGATTCGAGTATCTTCTTTCTTATGCACATTTCCTTCTATAATGCATCGCTCGCTCCCTCACATTGACGAATTAACACAGAAATTGCGTCGCTATGGGATACTATGGGTTCTATGACTTCTCCTTCTAAATCTAGTAACGCTTCTGTGGAAACGACAGGATTTTCCCTTACGATCGAGTATCTCCTTTCCGATGCATTATTCCATCAATACTGCATCCCTTGCTCCCTCACATTGACAAATTAACACAGAAATTGATCGCAATGACATACAATGGGTTCTATGACTTCTCGTTTTAAATCGAGTAACGTCTCTACGGAGACTGCAGGATTTTCTTTTGGGATACGAGTATTTTCTTCCCGATGCACTATTCGCTCTTTACTGCATCACACTCTCCTTCACATTGACGAAGTAACACAGAAGTTGTGTTGCTGTGAAATACTATGTGTTCTATAACATCTCCTTCAAACTCGAGAAACGTTTCCATGGAAACGACAGGATTTCCTTATGGGATACGACTATCTCCTTTCCGATGCACTATTCCTTCATTACTGAATCCCTCGCTCCCTCACATTGACGAATTAACACAGAAATTGCGTCGCTATGAAGTACTATGTGTTCTATGACATCTCCTTCTAAATCGAGTAACGTTTCTATGGAAACGACAGGATGTTCTCTTTGGATGCGTGTATCTCCTTTCCAGATGCACACTTCCTTCTTTACTGCATCCCTCGCTAATTCACATTAACGAATTAACACAGAAATTGCGACGCTATGAAATACTATGGGTTCTATGACTTCTCCTTCTAAATAGAATAACGTTTCTATGGAATCGACAAGTTTATTTTTTAGATACGACTATCTCCTTTCCGAAGCACTATACCTTCATTACTGCAACCCTCACTCCCTCACATTGTCGAATTAACAAAAAAAATTGCTTCGGTATGAAATTCTATGTGTTCTACGACTTCTCCTTCTAAATCGAGTAACGTTTCTATGGAAACGACAGGATATTCTTTTGGGATACGAGTATATCTTTTCCGATCCCCTATTCCATCTATACTGCATCCCTCGCTCCCTCACATTGACGAATTAACACAGAAATTGGGTCGCTATGTAATACTATGATGTCAATGAAATCTCCTTCTACAGCGAGTAACGTTTCTATGAACAGGATAGGATTTTCTCTAGGGATACGAGTAACTCCTTTCCGATGCACTATTCCTTCTTTACTGCATCCCTCGTTAATTCACATTGACGAATTAACACAGAAATTGCGTCGCTATGGGATACTATGGGCTCTATGGCTTCTCCTTCTAAATCGAGTGACGTTTCTATGGAAACGAGAGATTTTCTCTTGGGATACGAGTATCTCCTTTCCGATGCACTATTCCTTCATTACTGCATCCCTCGCTCCCTCACATTGACGAATTAACACAGAAATGCTTCGCCAGGAAATACTATGTGTTCTATGACTTCTCCTTCTAAATGGAGTAACGTTTCGATGGAAACGACAGGATTTTCCTTTGGGATACGATTATCTCCTTTCCGAAGCACTATCCCTTCTTTACTGCATCCCTCGCTATGTCACACTGAAGAAATAACACAGAAATTGCGTTGCTATGAAATACTATGGGCTCCATGACTTCTCCTTCTAAATCGAGTAACGTTTCTATGGAAACGAGAGATTTTCTCTTGGGATACCAGTATCTCCTTTCCGATGCAATATTCCTTCTATACTGCATCCCTCGCACCCACACATTGACGAATTAACACAGAAATTGCGTCGCTATGTAGTTGTATGGGTTCTATGGCTTCTACTTCTAAATCAAGTAACTTTTGAAAGGAAACGACATTACTTTTTTATGAGATACGACTATCCCCTTTCCAGTGCACTATTCCTTAATTACGGCATACCTCGCTCCCTCACATTGACGAATTAACACAGAAAATGCTTCGCTATGAAATACTGTGTGTCCTATGGCTTCTCCATCTAAATCGAGTAACGTTTCTATGGAAACTACAGAATTTTCTTTTGGGATACGAGTATTTCCTTTTCGATGCACTATTCGCTCTTCACTGCATGCCTCGCTCCCTCACATTGACGAATTAACACAGAAATTGCGTCGGTATGAAATACTATGGGTTCTATGAGTTCTTCTTTAAAATCGAGTAACGTTTCTGTGAAAACGACAGGATTTTCTTTTGGGATACGAGTATCTGCTTTCCGAAGCACTATTCCTTCTCTACTGCATCCGTTGCTCCCTCACACTGACGAAATAACACAGAAATTGCGTCGCTATGAAATATAATGGGTTCTATGACATCTCATTCTAAATCGAGTTACGTTTCTATGGAAACGGCAAGATTTTCTTTTGGGATACGAGTATCTCCTTTCCGATGCGCATTTCCTTCCTTACTGCATCGCTCCTACCCTCACATTGGCGCATTAACACAGAAATTGCGTCGCTATGAAATACAATGGATTCTATGACATCTCCTTCTAAATGGAGCAACGTTTCTATGAAATTGACAGGATTCTCTTTTGGGATACGACTATCTCCTTTCCGGTGCACTATGCCTTCTTTATTGCATCCCTCGCTCCCTCACAATGACGAATTAACACAGAAATTTCGTTCCTATTAAATAGTATGTGTTCTACGACATCTCCGTCCAACTCGAGTAACGTTTCTATGGAAACGACAGGATTTTCTTCTGAGATACCTGTATTTCCTTTCCGATGCACTATTCGCGCTTTACTGCATCCCTCGCTCCCTCACATTGACGAATGAACACAGAAATTTCGTTGCTATGATATACTATGGGTTCTATGACATCTCCTTCCAACTTAAGTATCGTTTCGATGGAAACGACAGGATTTTGCTTTGGGATACGATTATCTCCATTCCGAAGCACTATTCCTTCTTTACTGCATCCCTCGCTCTGTCACATTGACGAATTAACACAGAAATTGCGTTGCTATGATATACTATGGGATCTATGACATCTCCTTCTAAATCGAGTAACGTTTCTATGGAAAGGACTGGATTTTGTTTTGGGATACGGGTATCTCCTTTCCGATGCACTATTCCTTCTTTGCTGCATCCCTCGCTCCCTCACAGTAACGAATTAACACAGAAATTACGTCGCGATGAAATACTATGCGTTCTACGACTCCTCGTTCTATAAGGTGCAACGTTTCTATGGAAACGAAAGGGTTTTCTTTCGGGATACAAGTATTTCCTTTCCGATGCACCATTCCTTCTTTAATGCATCCCTCGCTCCCTCACATTGACGAATTAACACAGAAATTAATCCCTATGAAATACTACGGGTTCTATGACTTCTCCTTCTAAATCGAGTAACCTATCTAAGGAAACGACATTACTTTCTTTTGGGATACGACTATCTCCTTTCCGATGCACTATTCCTTCATTACTGCATCCTTCGCGCCCTGACATTGACGAATTAACACAGAAATTGCTTCGCTATGAAATACTATGGGTTCTATGACTTCTCTTTCTAAATCGAGTAACGTTTCTACGGACACTACAGTATTATCTTTTGGGATATCAGTATTTCCTTTCCGATGCACTATTCGCTCTTCACTGCATCCCTCGCTCCCTCACATTTACCAATTAACACAGAAACTGTGTTGCTATAAATACAATGTGTTCTATGACATCTCCTTCCAACTCGTGTAACGTTTCTATGGAAAGACAGGATTTTCTTTTGGGATACGAGTATCTCCATTCCGATGCACTATTCCTTCTTTACTGCATCCGTCGCTCCCTCACACTGACGAATTAACACGTAAATTGCGTCGCTATGAAATATTATGGGTTCTATGACATCTCATTCTAAATCGAGTTACGTTTCTATGGAAACGACAGGATATTCTTTTGGGATACGAGTATCTCCTTTCCGATAAACATTTCGTTCCTTACTGCATCGCCCGCAACCTCACATTGACGGATTAACGCAGAAATTACGTCGCCATGAAATACTATGGGTTCTGTGACTTCTCCTTCTAAATCGAGTAACGTTTCTATGGAAACGACAGGATTTATTTTTGGAATACGAGTATCTCCTTTCCGATGCACTAATCCCTGTTTACTGCCTCCCTCGCTCCCTCACATTGACGAATTAACACAGAAATTGCGTCGCTATGAAATACTATGGGCTCTATGACGTCTCCATCTAAATCTAGTAACGTTTCTTAGGAAACGACAGGATTTTCTTTTGGGATACGAGTATCTCCTTTCCGATGCACTATTCCTTTTTTACCGCATACCTCGCTCTATCACATTGACGAATTAACACAGAAATTGCGTCGCTATGAAATACAATGGGTTCTATGACATCTCCTTTTAAATCGAGCAACGTTTCTATGGAAATGACAGGATTCTCTTTTGGGATACGACTATCTTCTAACCGATGCGCTATTCCTTCTTTATTGCATCCCACACTCCCTCACATTGCCGGATTAAGACAGAAATTGCGTCGCTATGAAAACTAAGGGTTCTATGCCTTCCCCTTCCAAATCGAGTAACGTTTCTATGGAAACGTCAGGATTTTCTGTTGGGATACGTGAATCCCCTTTCCGATGAACTATCCCTTCTTTACTGCATCCCTCGCTAATTCACATTGACGAATTAACACAGAAATTGCGTCGCTATGGGATACTATGTGTTCTGTGACTTCTCCTTCTAAATCGAGTAACGTTTCTATGGAAACGGAAGGATTATCTTTTAAGATACGAGTATATCCTTTCCGATGCACTATTCCTTCTATACTGCATCTCTCGCTCCATCACATTGACGAATTAACACAGAAATTGCGTTGATATGATATACTATGGGATCTATGACAACTCCTTCTAAATCGAGTAACGTTTCTATGGAACGGACTGGAATTTCTTTTGGGATACGACTATCTCTTTCCGATGCACTAATCCTTCTTTGCTGCATCCCTTGCTCCCTCACATTGACAAATTAACGCAGAAATTGCGTCGCTATGAAATACTATGGGTTCTATGACTACTCCTTCAAAACCGAGTATCGTTTCAATGGAAACGATGGGATTTTCCTTTGGGATACGAGTATCTCCGTTCCGATGCACTATTCCTTTTTTACTGCATCCCTCGCTCCCCCTCATTGACGAATTAACACAGAAATTGCGTCGCTATGAAATACTATGGGTTCCATGTCCTCTCCTTCTAAATCGGGTAATGTTTCTATGGAAACTACAGGATTTTTCTTTCCGATACGACTATCTCCTATCCGCTGCATTATTCCTTCTTTACTGCATCCATCGCTCACTCACATTGACGAATTACCAGAGAAATTGCATCGATGTGAAATACTTTTAGTTCTATGACTTCTCCTTCTAAATCAACTAACGTTTCAATGGAAACTACAGGATTTTCCTTTGGGATACGAGTGTCTCCTTTCTGATGCACTATTCCTTCTTTAATGCATCACTCGCTTGCTCACATTGACGAATTGACACAGAAATTGCGTCGCTATGAAATACTTTGTGTTCTGTGTCTTCTCCATCCAAATCGAGTAACGTTTCTACGGAGACGACAAGATTTTCGTTTGGGATACGAGTATCTCCTTTCCGATGCACTATTCCTTCTATACTGCATGAATCGCTCCCTCACATTGACGAATTAACACAGAAATTGCTTTGCTATGAAGTGCTATGGGTTCTATGACTTCACATTCTAAATCGAGTAACGTCTCCATGGAAAAGACAGGATTTTCTTTTGGGATACGAGTATCTCCTTTCTGATGCACTATTCCTTCTTTACTGCATCCCTCGCTCCCACACATTGACGAATTAACACAGAAATTGATTGCTATGAAATACTATGGTTTCTACGACTCCTCCTTCTAAATGGAGTAACGTTTCTTTGGAAACGACAGGATTTTCTCTTGGGATTCGAGAATCTCTTTTCGGATGCACTATTCCTTCTATAAAGCATCCCTCGCTCCCTTACATTGCCGAATTAACACAGAAATTGATCGCTAAGAAATACTATGAGTTCAATGACTTCTCCTTCTAAATCGAGTAACGTTTCAATGGAAACTACAGTATTTTCTTTTGGGATACGAGTATTTCCTTTCCTATGTACTATTCGCTCTTTACTGCATCCCTCGCTCCCTCACATTGAAGAAGTAACATAGAAATTGCGGCGCTATGAAATACCATGGGTTCGATGATTTCTCCTTCTAAATCGAGTAACATTTCTATGGAAACGACAGGATTTTCTTTTGGGATACGAGTGTCTTCTTTCTGATGCACTATTCCTTCTTTACTGCATCCCTCGCTCCCTCACATTGACGAATTTACACAGAAATTCCATTGCTATGAAATACTACGGGTTCTATGACATCTCCTACAAAATCGAGTAACGTTTCTGCGGAAACGACAGGATTTTCCTTTGGGATACGAGTATCTCCTTTCCGATGCACTCTTCCTTCTTTACTGCATCCCTCGCTCCGTCACATTGACGAATTAACACAGAAATTGCGTTGCTATGATATACTATGGGATCTATGACATCTCCATCTAAATCGAGTAACGTTTCTATGGAAAGGACTGGATTTCCTTTTGGGATACTACTATCTCTTTCCGATGCACTATTCCTTCTTTACTGCATCCCTCGCTCCCTCACATTGACAAATTAACTTAGAAATTGCGTCGCTATGAAATACTATGGGTTTTAAGACTTCTCCTTCTAAATCGAGTAATGTTTCAATGGAAACGACAGGATTTTTTTTTGGGGTTCGAGTATCTCCTTTCCGATGCACTATTCCATCTTTACTGCATCCCTCGCTCCCTCACATCGACGATTTAACACAGAAATTGCATCGCTATGAAAAACTATGGGTTCTATGACTTCTCCTTCAATATCGACTATCATTTCTATGGAAACGATAAGATTTTCTTTTGAGATACGAGTATCTCCTTTCCGATATACTATTCCTTTTTTTCTGCATCACTCGCCCCCTCACATTGACGAATTAACACAGAAATTGCGTCGCTATGAAATACTATGGGTTCTATGACTTCTCATTCTAAATAGAGTAACAATTCATTGGAAACCACAGGATTTTCTTTTGGGATACAAGTATCTCCTTTCCGATGCACTATTCCTTCTTTACTGCATCCCTCGCTCCGTCACATTGACGAATTAACACAGAAATTGCGTTGCTATGATATACTATGGGTTCTATGACATCTCGTTCTAAATCGGGTAATGTTTGTATGGACAGGACTGTATTTTCTTTTGGGATAAGACTATCTCCTTTCCCATGCACTATTACTTCCATACTGCATCCCTCGCTCCCTCACATTGACAAAGTAACACAGAAATTGCGTCGCTATGAAGTACTTTGGGTTCTATGTCTTCTCCTCCTAAGTCCAGTAACGTTCCAATGGAAACGATAGGATTTTCTACTGGGATTCGAGTATCTCCCTTCCGATGCACTATACCATCTTTACTGCATCCCTCGCTCCCTCACATTGACGATTTAACACAGAAATTGCTTCGCTATGAAAAACTATGTGTCCTATGACTTCTCCTTCGAACTCGAGTAACGTTCCTATGGTAACGACAGGATTTGCATTTGGGATACGAGTATCGCTTTTCCGATGCACAATTCCTTCTTTACTGCATCCCTCGCTCCCTCATATTGAAGAATTAACATAGAAATTGTGTCGCAGTAAATACTATGGGATCTATGACAGCTCCTTCTAAATCGAGCAACGTATCTACGGAAACGACAGGAATTTCTTTTGGGGTACGACTATCTCCTTTCCGATGCATTATTCCTTCTTTACGGCATCCGTCGCTCCCTCACATTGACGAATTAACACAGAAATTGCGTCGTTATGAAATACTATGGGTTCTATGGCATCACCTTCTAAATAGAGTAACGTTTCTATGAAAAAGACAGGATTTTCTTTTGGGATACGTATATCTCATTTCCGATGCACTATTGCTTCTTTACTGCATCCCTCGCTCCCTCACATTGACGAAGTAACACAGAAATTGCTCGTTATGAAGTACGTTTGGTTCTATGACTTCTCCTTCAAAATACAGTAACGTTTCTATGGGAGCGACAGGAATTTCTTTTGGGATAGGACTATATCCTTTACGATGCACTATTCCTTCTTTACTGCATCATTCGCTCCCTCACACTGACGAATTAACACAGAAATTGATCGTTATGAAATACGATGGGTACAATGACTTCTCCTTCTAAATCGAGTAACGTTTCATTGGAATCGACAGGATTTTCTTTTGGGATACGAGTATCTCCTCTCCAATGCACTCTTCCTTTTTTGTTGCATCCCTCGCTCCCTCACATAGAGGAATTCACACAGATATTGATCGCTGTGAAATACTATGGGTTCTATGACTTCTCCTTCTAAATCGAGTAACGTTTATATGGAAACTACATTATATTCTATTGAGATACGAGTATCTCCTTTCCGATGCACTATTCGCTCTTTACTGCATCCCTCGCTCCCTCACATTGACGAATTAACACAGAAATTGCGTTGCTATGAAATACTATGAGTTCTATGACGTCGCCTTCTAAATTGAGTAACGATTCTACAGAAACGACAGGATTCTCTTTTGGGATACGAGTATCTCCTTTCCGATGCACTATTCCTTCTTTACTGCATCCCAGGCTCCCTCACATTGAGGAAGTAACACAGAAATTGCGTCGATATGAAATACTATGGGTTCTGTGACTTCTCCTTCTAAATGCAGTAACGTTTCTATGGAAACGACAGGACTTTCTTTTGGGGTACGAGTATCTCCTTTCCGATGCCCTATTGCTCCTTTACTGCATCCCTCGCTCCCTCACATTGACGAATTAACACAGAAATTGATCGCTATGATATACTATGGGTTCTATGACTTCTCCTTCTAAATCGAGTAACGTTTCTATGGAAATGACTGGATACTCTTTTGGGATACAAGTACTTCCATTCCGATGCACAATTCGTTCTTTACTGCATCCCTCGCTCCCTCACATTGATGAATGAACACAGATATTGCGTTGCCATGAAATATTATGGGTTCCATGACATCTCCATCCAACTCGAGTAACGTTTCTATGGAAACGACAAAATTTCTTTTGTGTTAGCACTATATCCTTTGCGATGCACTATTCCTTCGTTACTGCATCCCTCGCTCCCTCACTTTGACGAATTAACACAGCAGTTTATCGCAATGAATTACGATGGGTTCTACGACTTCTCCTTCAAAATCGAGTAACGATTCTGTGGAAACGAAAGGAACTTCTTTTGGGATACGAGTATCTCATTTACGATGCACTACTCATACTTTACTGCATGCATCGCTGCCTCACATAGACGAATTAACACATAAATTGCGTCGATATGAAATACTATGGGTTCTATGACTTCTCCATCTAAATCGAGTAACGTTTCTATTGAAACGTCAGGATATTCTTTTGGCATACGAGTATTTCCTTTCCGATGCCCTAATCGTCCTTTACTGCATCCCTCACTCCCTCACATTGACGAATTAACACAGAAATTGCGTTGCTATGAAATACTAAGGATTCTATGACTTCTCCTTCTAAACCAAGTAACCTATCAATGGAAACGACAGGATTTTCTTTTAGGATACGAGCTACATCTTTCCGATGCACTATTCCTTTTTTACTACATCCCTCTCTCCCTCACATTGACGAATTAACACAGATATTTCGTCGCTATGAAATCCTGCGGGATCTATGACATCTCCTTCTAAATCGAGTAACGTTTCTATGGAACGGACTGGAATTTCTTTTGGGATACGACTATCTCTTTCCGATGCACTAATCCTTCTTTGCTGCATCCCTTGCTCCCTCACATTGACAAATTAACGCAGAAATTGCGTCGCTATGAAATACTATGGGTTCTATGACTACTCCTTCAAAACCGAGTATCGTTTCAATGGAAACGATGGGATTTTCCTTTGGGATACGAGTATCTCCGTTCCGATGCACTATTCCTTTTTTACTGCATCCCTCGCTCCCCCTCATTGACGAATTAACACAGAAATTGCGTCGCTATGAAATACTATGGGTTCCATGTCCTCTCCTTCTAAATCGGGTAATGTTTCTATGGAAACTACAGGATTTTTCTTTCCGATACGACTATCTCCTATCCGCTGCATTATTCCTTCTTTACTGCATCCATCGCTCACTCACATTGACGAATTACCAGAGAAATTGCATCGATGTGAAATACTTTTAGTTCTATGACTTCTCCTTCTAAATCAACTAACGTTTCAATGGAAACTACAGGATTTTCCTTTGGGATACGAGTGTCTCCTTTCTGATGCACTATTCCTTCTTTACTGCATCACTCGCTTCCTCACATTGACGAATTGACACAGAAATTGCGTCGCTATGAAGTGCTATGGGTTCTATGACTTCACATTCTAAATCGAGTAACGTCTCCATGGAAAAGACAGGATTTTCTTTTGGGATACGAGTATCTCCTTTCTGATGCACTATTCCTTCTTTACTGCATCCCTCGCTCCCACACATTGACGAATTAACACAGAAATTGATTGCTATGAAATACTATGGTTTCTACGACTCCTCCTTCTAAATGGAGTAACGTTTCTATGGAAACGACAGGATTTTCTCTTGGGATACGAGAATCTCTTTTCCGATGCACTATTCCTTCTATAAAGCATCCCTCGCTCCCTTACATTGCCGAATTAACACAGAAATTGATCGCTAAGAAATACTATGAGTTCTATGACTTCTCCTTCTAAATCGAGCAACGTTTCAATGGAAACTACAGTATTTTATTTTGGGATACGAGTATTTCCTTTCCTATGTACTATTCGCTCTTTACTGCATCCCTCGCTCCCTCACATTGAAGAAGTAACATAGAAATTGCGGCGCTATGAAATACCATGGGTTCGATGATTTCTCCTTCTAAATCGAGTAACATTTCTATGGAAACGACAGGATTTTCTTTTGGGATACGAGTGTCTTCTTTCTGATGCACTATTCCTTCTTTACTGCATCCCTCGCTCCCTCACATTGACGAATTTACACAGAAATTCCATTGCTATGAAATACTACGGGTTCTATGACATCTCCTACAAAATCGAGTAACGTTTCTGCGGAAACGACAGGATTTTCCTTTGGGATACGAGTATCTCCTTTCCGATGCACTATTCCTTCTTTACTGCATCCCTCGCTCCGTCACATTGACGAATTAACACAGAAATTGCGTTGCTATGATATACTATGGGATCTATGACATCTCCATCTAAATCGAGTAACGTTTCTATGGAAAGGACTGGATTTCCTTTTGGGATACTACTATCTCTTTCCGATCCACTATTCCTTCTTTACTGCATCCCTCGCTCCCTCACATTGACAAATTAACTTAGAAATTGCGTAGCTATGAAATACTATGGGTTTTAAGACTTCTCCTTCTAAATCGAGTAATGTTTCAATGGAAACGACAGGATTTTTTTTTGGGGTTCGAGTATCTCCTTTCCGATGCACTATTCCATCTTTACTGCATCCCTCGCTCCCTCACATCGACGATTTAACACAGAAATTGCATCGCTATGAAAAACTATGGGTTCTATGACTTCTCCTTCAATATCGACTATCATTTCTATGGAAACGATAAGATTTTCTTTTGAGATACGAGTATCTCCTTTCCGATATACTATTCCTTTTTTTCTGCATCACTCGCCCCCTCACATTGACGAATTAACACAGAAATTGCGTCGCTATGAAATACTATGGGTTCTATGACTTCTCATTCTAAATAGAGTAACAATTCATTGGAAACCACAGGATTTTCTTTTGGGATACAAGTATCTCCTTTCCGATGCACTATTCCTTCTTTACTGCATCCCTCGCTCCGTCACATTGACGAATTAACACAGAAATTGCGTTGCTATGATATACTATGGGTTCTATGACATCTCGTTCTAAATCGGGTAATGTTTGTATGGAAAGGACTGTATTTTCTTTTGGGAAAAGAGTATCTCCTTTCCCATGCACTATTACTTCCTTACTGCATCCCTCGCTCCCTCACATTGACAAAGTAACACAGAAATTGCGTCGCTATGAAGTACTTTGGGTTCTATGTCTTCTCCTCGTAGGTCCAGTAACGTTCCAATGGAAACGATAGGATTTTCTACTGGGATTCGAGTATCTCCCTTCCGATGCACTATACCATCTTTACTGCATCCCTCGCTCCCTCACATTGACGATTTAACACAGAAATTGCTTCGCTATGGAAAACTATGTGTCCTATGACTTCTCCTTCGAGTAACGTTCCTATGGTAACGACAGGATTTGCATTTGGGATACGAGTATCGCTTTTCCGATGCACAATTCCTTCTTTACTGCATCCCTCGCTCCCTCATATTGAAGAATTAACATAGAAGTTGTGTCGCAGTAAATACTATGGGATCTATGACAGCTCCTTCTAAATCGAGCAACGTATCTACGGAAACGACAGGAATTTCTTTTGGGGTACGACTATCTCCTTTCCGATGCATTATTCCTTCTTTACGGCATCCGTCGCTCCCTCACATTGACGAATTAACACAGAAATTGCGTCGTTATGAAATACTATGGGTTCTATGGCATCACCTTCTAAATAGAGTAACGTTTCTATGAAAAAGACAGGATTTTCTTTTGGGATTGCATTATTCCTTCTTTACTGCATCCCTCACTCTCACACATTGACGAATTAACATAGAAATTGGGTTGCTATGAAATACTATGAGTTCTATGACTTCTCCTTCTAAATCAAATCACGTTTCTGTGGAAACGACAGGATTTTTTTTAGGATACGTGTGACTCCTTTCTGATGCACTATTCCTTCTTCTCTGCATCCCTCGCTCCCTCACATTGACGAATTAACACAGAAATTGCGTTGCTATGAAGTACTATGTGTTCTATGACGTCTCCTTCTAAATCGAGTAACGTTTCTACAGAAACGAGAGGATTCTCTTTTGGGATACGATTATCTCCTTTCCGATGCACTACTCCTTCTTTACTGCATCCCTCGCTAACTCACATTGCCGAATTAACACAGATAATGTTTCGCTGTGAAAAACTATGGGCTTTATGACTTCTCCTTCTAAATTGAGTAACGTTTCTATGGAAACGACAGGATTTTCTTTTGGGACACGAGTATCTTCTTTCCGATGCTCTATTCCATCTTTACTGCATTCCTCGCTCCCTCACATTGACGAATTAACACAGAAATTGATCGCTATGAAATACTATGGGTTATATGACTTCTCCTTCTAAATCGAGTAACGTTTCTATGGAAACGACAGGATTTCCATTTGGGATACATCTACTCTCCGATGCACTATTCCTTCTTTACTGCATCCCAGGCTCCCTCACATTGAGGAAGTAACACAGATATTGCGTCGATAGATATACTATGTGTTCTATGACTTCTCCTTCTAAATGCAGTAACGTTTATATGGAAACGACAGGATTTTCTTTTGGGGTACGAGTATCTCCTTTCCGATGCACTATTGCTCCTTTACTGCCTCCCTCGCTCCCTCACATTGACGAATTGACACAGAAATTGATCGCTATGATATACTACGGGTTCTATGACTTCTCCTTCTAAATCGAGTAATGTTTCTATGGAAACGACAGGATTTTCTTTTGGGATAAGACTACTTCCTTTCCGATGCACTATTCGTTCTTTACTGCATTCCTCGCTCCCTCACATTGAGGAATGAACACAGAAATTGCGTTACCATGAAATATTATGGGTTGTATGACATCTCTTTCCATCTCGAGTAACGTTTCTATGGAAACGAAAGGAATTTATTTCGGAATACGAGTATCTCATTTACGATGCACTATTCATACTTTATTGCATGCATCGCTCCCTCACATTGACGAATTAACACAGAAATTGCGTTGCTATGAAATACTAAGGATTCTATGACTTCTGCTTCTAAACCAAGTAACCTTTCTATGGAAACGACAGGATTTTCTTTTGGGATACGAGATTCATCTTTCCGATGCACTATCCCTTCTTTACTGCATCAGTCGCTCCCTCACATTGACGAATTAACACGGAAATTGCGTAGCTTTGAAATAATACGTGTTCTATGACAACTCCTTCTAAATCGAGTAACGTATCTATGGAAACGAAAGGATTTTCTTTTGAGATACGAGTATCTCCTTCCGATGCACTATTTCTTCTTTACTGCATCCCTCGCTCCCTTACACAGACGAATTAACACGGAAATGGCGTCGCTATGAAATACTATAGGTTCTATGACTTCTCCTTCTAAATCGAGTAACGCTTCTATGGAGACGACAGCATTTTCATTTGGGATACGAGTATCTCCTTTCCAATGCAATATTCCTTCTTTACTGCATCCCCACTCCCTCACATTGACGAATTAACACAGAAATTGCGGCGCTATGAAATACTATGGCTTCTATGACTTCTCCTTCTAAATAGAGTAACATTTCTATGGAAACGACAGGGTTTTCTTTTGGGATTCGAGTATCTCCTTTCCGATGCACTATTCCATCTTTACTGCATTCCTCGCTCCCTCACATTGAGGAATGAACACAGAAGTTGCGTTGCCATGAAATATTATGGGTTGTATGACATCTCTTTCCATCTCGAGTAACGTTTGTATGGAAACGAAAGGAATTTCTTTTGGTATACGAGTATCTCATTTACGATGCACTATTCATACTTTACTGCATGCATCGCTCCCTCATATTGACGAATTAACACAGAAATTGCGTTGCTATGAAATACTAAGGATTCTATGACTTCTGCTTCTTAACCAAGTAACCTTCCTATGGAAACGACAGGATTTTCTTTTGGGATACGAGATTCATCTTTCCGATGCACTATCCCTTCTTTACTGCATCCCTCGCTCCCTCACATTGACGAAATAACACAGAAATTGATTGCTATGAAATACTATGGGATCTATGTCTTCTCTTCCAAATCGAGTAACGTTTCTATGGAAACGACAGGATGTTCTTTTGGGATACGAGTATTTCCTTTCCGATGCACCATTCGTACTTTACTGCATCCCTCGATAGCTCACACTGACGAATGAACACAGAAATTGCGTTGCTATGAAACACTATGGGTTCTATGACATCTCCTTCTAAATCGAGCAACGTTTCTACAGAAACGACAGGATTTTCTTTTGGGATACGAGTATCTCCTTTCCGATGCACTATTCCTTCTTTACTGCGTCCCTCGCTACCTCACATTGACTAATTAACACAGAAAATGATCGCTATGATATACAATGGGTTCTATGACTTCTCCTACAAAATTGAGTAACGTTTCCATGGAAACGACAGGATTTTCTTTTGGGATACGAGCATTTCCTTTCCGATGCACTATTCGTTCTTTACTGCATCCCTCGCTCCATCACATTGACGAATGACCACAGAAATTGCCTTGCTATGAAATACTATGGGTTCTATGACATCTCCTTCCAACTCGAGTAACGTTCCTATGGGAACGACAAGATTTGCTTTTGGGATACGAGTATCGCTTTTCCGATTCACTATTCCTTCTTTACTGCATCCCTCGCTCCATCACATTGAAGAATTAACATAGATATTATGTCGCAGTGAAAAACTATGGGATCTATGACATCTCCTTCTAAATCGAGCAACGTTTCTACGGAAACGACAGGATTTTCTTTTGGGATACGAATATCTCCTTTCCGATGCACTATTGCTTCTTTACTGCATCCCTCGCTCCCTCACATTGACGAATTAACACAGAAATTGATCGCTATGATATAGTATGGGTTCTATGACTTCCCCTTCTAAATCGAGTAACGTTTCTATGGAAACGTCTGGTATTTCTTATGGGATACGAGTATTTCCTTTCCGATGCACTATTCGTTCTTTACTGCATTCCTCGCTCTTTCTCACTGACGAATGAACACAGTTATTGCCTTGCTATGAAATAGTGTGGGTTCTATGCCATCTCCTTCTACATCGAGTAACGTTTCTACGGATACGATAGGATTTTCTTTAGGGATACGAGTATCTCCTTTCCGATGAACTATTCCTTCTTTACTGCATCCCTCGCTAACTCACATTGACGCATTAACAGAGAAATTGCGTCGCTATGAGATACTGTGGGCTCTATGACTTCTCGTTCTAAATCGAGTAACCTTTCTACGGGAGCGACATTATTTTCTTTTGTGATACGACTATCTCCATTCCGATGCACTATGCTTTCTTTACTGCATCTCTCGCTCCCTCACATTGTCGATTTAACACTGAAATTACGTCGCTATGAAATACAATGGGTTCTATGTCTTCTCCTTCTAATCGAGTAACGTTTCTATGGAAACGACAGGATTTTCTTTTGGGATACGACAATCTCCTTTCCGATGTATTATTAGTTCTTTACGGCAGCCCTCGCACCCCCACATTGACGAATTAACTCAGAAATTGATCGCTATGAAGTACGATGGGTGCTATGACTTCTCCTTGTAAATAAAGTAATGTTTCTATGGAAACGACAGGATTTTCTTTTGGGATACGGGTATCTCCTTTCCGATGCACTATTCCTTCTTTACTGCATCCCTCGCTCCCTCACATTGACGAATTAACACAGAAATTGCTTCGCTATGAATATCTTAGCGTTCTATGACTTCTCCTTCTAAATCGAGTAACGTTTCAATGGAAACGACAGGATTTTCATTTGGGATACATCTACTCTCCGATGCACTATTCCTTCTTTACTGCATCCCAGGCTCCCTCACATTGAGGAAGTAACACAGAAATTGCGTCGATATCAAATACTATGGGTTGTACGACTCCTCCTTCTAAATGGAGTAACGTTTCTATGGAAACGACAGGATTTTCTTTTGGGGTTGGACTATATCCTTTACAATGCACTATTCCTTCTTTACTTCATCCCTCGCTAACTCACATTGCCGAATTAACACAGGTATTGCTTCGCTGTGAAATACTATGGGTTATATGACTTCTCCTTCTAAATCGAGAAACGTTTCAATGGGAACGACAGGATTTCCATTTGGGATACATCTACTCTCCGATGCACTATTCCTTCTTTACTGCATCCCTCGCTCCCTTACACTGACGAATTAACACGGAAATGGCGTCGCTATGAAATACTATAGGTTCTATGACTTCTCCTTCTAAATTGAGTAACGCTTCTATGGAGACGACAGGATTTTCATTTGGGATACGAGTATCTCCATTCCAATGCAATATTCCTTCTTTACTGCATCCCTCACTCCCTCACATTAACGAATTAACACAGAAAGTGCGGCGCTACGAAATACTATGGGTTCTATGACTACTCCTTCTAAATAGAGTAACATTTCTATGGAAACGACAGGGTTTTCTTTTGGGATACGAGCATCTCCTTTCCGATGCACTATTCCTTCTTTACTGCATCCCTCGCTCCCTCACATTGACGAATTAACACAGAAATTGATCGCGATGAAATACTATGGGTTCTGTGACTTCTTCTTCCAAATCGAGTAACGTTTCTATGGAAACGACAGGTTGTTTTTTTGGGATACGAGTATCTCCTTTCCGATGCACCTTTGCTCCTTCACTGCATCCCAAACTCACTCACATTGACGAATTAACACAGAAATTGTGGTGCTATGAAATACTATGTGTTCTATGACATCTCCTTTCAACTCGAGTAACGTTTCTGTGGAAACGACAGGATTTTCTTTTGGGATACGACTATCTCCTTTCCGATGCACTATTCCTTCTTTACTGCATCCCTCACTCTCACACATTGACGTATTAACATAGAAATTGGGTCGCTATGAAATACTATGAGTTATATGACTTCTCCATCTAAATCAAATCACGTTTCTGTGGAAACGACAGGATTTTTTTTAGGATACCTGTGACTCCTTTCTGATGCACTATTCCTTCTTCTCTGCATCCCTCGCTCCCTCACATTGACGGATTAACACAGATATTGCTTCGCTGTGAAAAACTATGGGTTTTATGACTTCTCCTTCTAAATCGAGTAACGTTTCTATGGAAACGACAGGATTTTCTTTTGGGATACGAGTATCTTCTTTCGATTGCTCTATTCCATCTTTACTGCATTCCTCGCTCCCTCACATTGACGAATTAACACAGAAGTTGATCGCTTTGAAATACTATGGGTTACATGACTTCTCCTTCTAAATCGAGTAACGTTTCAATGGAAACGACAGGATTTTCATTATGGATACATCTACCCTCCGATGCACTATTCCTTCTTTACTGCATCCCAGGCTCCCTCACATTGCGGAAGTAACACAGAAATTGCGTCGCCATGAAATACTATGGGTTCTACGGCGTCTCCTTGTATATCGATTTACGTTTCTATGGAGACGACAGGATTTTCTCTTGGAATGCGAATATCTCCTTTCCAATGCACTACTCCTTCTTTGAAGCATCCCTGGCTCCCTGCCATTGACGAATTAACACTGAAATTGATCGCTATGAAATACTATGGGTTCTATGACTTCTTCTAAATACAGCAACGTCTCCATGGAAACGACAGGATTTTCTTTTGGGATACGAGTATCTCCTTTCCGATGCACTATCGCTCCTTTGCTGCATCCCTCGCTCCCTCACATTGCCGAATTAACACAGAAATTGATCGCCACGAAATATTATGGGTTGTATGACATCTCCTTCCATCTCGAGTAACGTTTCTATGGAAACGACAAAATTTTCTTTTGGGATAGCACTATATCCTTTGCGATGCACTATTCCTTCTTTACTGCAACCCTCGCTCCCTCACATTGACGAATTAACACAGCAGTTGATCGCTATGATATACGATGGGTTCTATGACTTCTCCTTCTAAATCGAGTAACGTTTCTATGGACCCGAAAGGAATTTTTTTTGGGATACGAGTATCTCATTTATGATGCACTATTCATACTTTACTGCATGCATCGCTCCCTCACATTGACGAATTAACACAGAAATTGCGTTGCAATGGAATACTAAGGATTCTATGACTTCTCCTTCTAAACCAAGTAACATTTCTATGGAAACGACAGGATTTTCTTTTGGGATACGAGTTTCATCTTTCCGATGCACTATCCCTTCTTTACTGCATTCCTCGCTCCCTCACATTGACGAATTAACACAGAAATTGCGTAGCTATGAAATACTACGTGTTCTATGACAACTCCTTCTAAATCGAGTAACGTATTAATGGAAACGAAAGGATTTTCTTTTGAGATACGAGTATCTCCTTCCGATGCACTATTCCTTCTTTACTGCATCCCTCGCTCCCTTACACTGACGAATTAACACGGAAAAATGGTTCAAATGGCTCTGAGCACTATGGGACTCAACTGCTGAGGTCATTAGTCCCCTAGAACTTAGAACTAGTTAAACCTAACTAACCTAAGGACATCACAAACATCCATGCCCGAGGCAGAATTCGAACCTGCGACCGTAGCGGTCTTGCGGTTCCAGACTGCAGCGCCTTTAACCGCACGGCCACTTCGGCCGGCTAACACGGAAATGGCATCGCTATGAAATACTATAGGTTCTATGACTTCTCCTTCTAAATCGAGTAACGCTTCTATGGAGACGACAGGATTTTCATTTGGGATACGAGTATCTCCATTCCAATGCAATATTCATTCTTTACTGCATCCCTCACTCCCTCACATTGACGAACTAACACAGAAATTTCTGCGCTATGAAATACTATGGGTTCTATGACTTCTCCTTCTAAATAGAGTAACATTTCTATGGAAACGACAGGGTTTTCTTTTGGGATACGAGCCTCTCCTTTCCGATGCACTATTCCTTCTTTACTGCATCCCTCGCTCCCTCACATTGACGAATTACCATAGAAATAGATCGCTATTATATACTAGGGGTTTTAAGACTTCTCCTTCTAAATCGAGTAACGTTTCTATGGAAATGACAAGATTTTCTTTTGGAATACGAGTATCTCCTTTCCGATGCATTATTCCTTCTTTACTGCATTCCTCGCCCCTCACATTCACGATGTAACACAGAAATTGCGTCGCTATGAAGTACTATGGGTTCTATGACAGCTCTTTCTATATCGAGTAACGTTTCTATCGAGACGATAGGCTTTTCGTTGGGGATACGACTATCTCCTTTCCGATGCATTATTCCTCCTTTTCTGCATCCCCCGCACCCTTACATTAACGAATTAACACAGAAATTGCGTCGCTATGAAATACTATGGGTTCTATGACTTCTCATTCTAAATATAGTAACAATTCAATGGAAACGACAGGATTTTCTTTTGGGATACCAGTATTTCCTTTCCGACGCACTATTCCTTCTTTACTGCATCCCTCGATTCCTCACATTGACGAATTAACACATAAAATGATCGCTATGATATACAATGGGTTCTATGACTTCTCCTACAAAATTGAGTAACGTTTCTATGGAAACGACAGGATTTTCTTTTGGGATACGAGTATTTCCTTTCCGATGCAATATTCGTTCTTTACTGCATCCCTCGATAGCCCGCATTGACGAATGAACACAGAAATTGCGTTGCTATGAAATACTATGGATTCTATGACATCTCCTTCCAACTGGAGTAACGTTTCTATGGAAACGACAGGATTTTCTTTTGGGATACGACTATCTCCTTCCCGATGCACTATTCTTTCTTTACTGCATCCCTCGCTCCGTCACGTTGACGAATGAACACAGAAATTGCGTTGCTATGATATACTATGGGTTCTATGACGTCTCCTTCTAAATCGGGTAACTTTTGTATGGAAAGGACTAGATTCTCTTTTGGGATACGAGTATCTCCTTTCCCATGCACTATTCCTTCCTTACTGCATCCCTCGCTCCCTCACATTGACAAAGTAACACAGAAATTGCGTCGCTATGAGGTACTTTGGGTTCTATGACTTCTCCTAAATCGAGTAACGTTTCTATGGAAACGATAGGATTGTCTTCTGAGATGTCGGGTATCTCCTTTCCGATGCACTATTCCATCTTTACTGCATCCCTCGCTCCCTCACATTGACGAATTAACACAGAAATTGCGTTGCTATGAAATACTATGGGTTCTATGTCGTCTCCTTCTAAATCGAGTAACGTTTCTACAGAAACGACTGGATTCTCGTTTGGGATACGTGTATTTCCTTTCCGATGCAATATTCCTTCTTTACTGCATCCCTCGCTAACTCACATTGCCGAATTAGCACAGATATTGCTTCCCTGTGAAAAACAATGGGTTTTATGACTTCTCCTTCTAAATAAGGTAACGTTTCTATGGAAACGACAGGATTTTCTTTTGGGATACATCTACTTTCCGTTGCACTATTCCTCCTTTACTGCATCCCAGGCTCCCTCACATTGAGGAAGTAACACAGAAATTGCGTCGCCATGAAATACTATGGGTTCTACGGTTTCTCCTTGTAAATCGATTTACGTTTCTATGGAGACGACAGGATTTTCTCTTGGGATGCGATTATCTCCTTTCCGATGCACTATTGCTCCTTTACTGCATCCCTCGCTCCCTCACATTGACGAATTAACACAGAAATTGATCGCTGTGATATACTATGGGTTTTATGACTACTCCTTCTAAATCGATTAACGTTTCTATGGAAACGACAGGATTTTCTTTTGGGATACGAGAATCTCCTTTCCAATGCTCTATTTCTTCTTTACTGCATTCCTCGCTCCCTGACATTGACGAATTAACACATAAATTGATCGCTATGAAATACTCTGGGTTATATGGCTTCTCCCTCTAAATCGAGTAACGTTTCAATGGAAACGACAGGATTTTCATTTGGGAAACATCTACTCTCCGATGCACTATTCCATCTTTACTGCATCCCAGGCTCCCTAACATTGAGGAAGTAACACAGAAATTGCGTCCATATGAAATACTATTGGTTCTATGACTTCTCCTTCTAAATACAGTAACGTTTCTAGGGAACGACAGGATTTTCTTTTGGGGTACGAGTATCTCCTTTCCGATGCACTATTGCTCCTTTACTGCATCCCTCGCTCCCTCACATTGACGAATTAACGCAGAAATTGCGTTGCTATGAAATGCTATGGGTTCTATGACGTCTCCTTCTAAATCGAGTAACGTTTCTACAAAAACGACAGAATTCTCTTTTGGGATACTAGTATCTCCTCTCCGATACACTGTTCCTTCTTTACAGAATTCCTCGCTAACTCTCATTGACAAATTAACAGAGAAATTACGCGCTATGAGATACTATGGGTTCTATGACTTCCCCTTCTAAATCGAGTAACCTTTCTATGGAAACGACATTATTTTCTTTTGGGATACGGCTATCTCCTTTCCGATGCACTATTCCTTCAATACTGCGTCCCTCGCTCCCACACACTGACGACTTAACACAGAAATTGCTTCCCTGTTAAATACTATGGGTTCTATGGCTTCTCCTTCTAAATCGAGTAACGTTTCTATGGAAACGACAGGATTTTTTTTTTTTTTTGGGATACGAATATCTCATTTACGAAGCACTATTCCTTCTTTACTGCATGCATCGCTCCCGCACATTGACGAATTAACACAGAAATTGCGAGGCTATGAAATACTAAGGGTGCTATGACTATTCCTTCTTAATTGAAAAACGTTTCTATTGAAACAACAGGATTTTCTTTTGGGATACGAGTATATCCTTACCGATGCACTATTCCTTCTTTACTGCATGCATCGCTCCCTCACTTTGACGAATTAACACAGAAATTACGTCGTTATGACATACTATGGATTCTAAGACCTCTCCATCTAAATCGAGTAACGTTTCTATGGAAACTACAGGATTTCCTTGGGGGATCCGACTATCTCCATTCCGATGCATTATTCCTTCTTTACTGCATCCCTCACTCCATCACATTGACGAAATAACACTGAAATTGGTCGCTATGAAATACTATTGATTCTATGACTTCTCCCTCTAAATCGAGTAACGTTTCAGTGTAGGCGACAGCATTTTTTTTTGGAATACGATTATCTCCTTACCGATGCACTATTCCTTCTGTACAGCATCCCTCGCCCCCTTACATTGACGATTTAACACAGAAATAGGGTCACTATGAAATACTATGTGTTCTATGATTTCTCCTTCTAAATACAGTAATGTTTCTATGGAAACGACGGGATTTTCTTTTGGGATACGAATATCTCCTTTCTGATGCACTATTCCTTCTTGACTGCATGCATCGCTCCCTCACCCTGATGAATTAACGCAGAAATTGTGTCGCTATGAAGTACTATGGATTCTATGACTTCTGTTTCTAAATCGAGTAACGTTTCTATGGAAACTACAGGATTTCCTTTTGGGATACGACTATCACCTTTCCGATGCATTATTCCTTCTTTACTGCATCCACGAATTAACACATAAATTGCGTCGCTATGAAATACTATGGGTTCTATGACTACTCCTTCTAAATCGAGTAACGTTTCTGTGGAAGCGACAGGATTTTCTTTTGGAATACGAGTATCTCCTTTCCGATGCACTATTCCCTCTGTACTGCATCAATCGCTCCCTCACATTGACGATTAAACACAGATATAGCGTCGCTATGAAATACTAAAGGTTCTATGACTTCTCCTTCTAAATACAGTAATGTCTCTATGGAAACGACAGGATTGTCTTTTGGGATACGAGTATCTCCTTTCCGATGCATTATTCCTTCTTTACTGCATCCCTCGCTCCCTCACATTGACGAATGAACACAGAAATTGCGTTGCTATGAAATACTATGTGTTCTATGATATCTTCTTTTAACTCGAGTGACGTTTCTATGGAAAGGACTGGATTTCCTTTTGGGATACGAACATATCCTTTCTGATGCACTATTCCATCTTTACTGCATCACTCGCTCCCTCACTTTGAAGAATTAACACAGAAATTGCGTCGCTATGAAAAAATTTGGTTTCTATGACTTCTCTTTCTAAATCGAGTAACGTTTCTATGGAGACGACTGGATTTTTTTTTCGATACGGAAATCTCATTTACGATGCACTACTCCGTCTTTACTGCATCAATCGCTCCCTCACATTGACGATTAAACACAGATATAGCGTCGCTATGAAATACTAAAGGTTCTATGACTTCTCCTTCTAAATACAGTAATGTCTCTATGGAAACGACAGGATTGTCTTTTGGGATACGAGTATTTCCTTTCCGATGCATTATTCCTTCATTACTGCATCCCTCGCTCCCTCACATTGACGAATGAACACAGAAATTGCGTTGCTTTGAAAAAGTATGGGTTCTATGATATCTCCTTTAAACTCGAGTGACGTTTCTATGAAAAGGACAGGATTTTCTTTTGGGATTCGAATATCTGCTTCCTGATGCACTATTCCAACTATACTGCATCACTCGCTCCCTCACTTTGACGAATTAACACAAAAATCGCTTCGCTATGAAATACTATGAATTCTATGACTTCTCCTTCTAAATCGAGTAAGGTTTCTATGGAAACGACAGGATTTTTTTTGGGATACGAGTGACCCCTTTCTGATGCACTATTCCTTCATTACTGCATCCCTCGCTCCTTCACATTGACGAAGTAACACTGAAATTGTTCGCCATGAAATACTATTGATTCTATGACTTCTCCTTCTTAATCGAGTAACGTTTCTATGGAAACGAAAGGATTTTCTTTTGGGATACGAGTATTTCCTTTCCGGTGCACTATTCGTTCTTTACTGCATCTCTCGCTCCCTCACATTGACGAATGAACACAGAAATTGCGTTGCTATGAAATACTATGGGTTCTATGACGTCTCCTAAATCGAGTGTCGTTTCTACGGAAACGACAGGATTCTCTTTTGGGATACGAGTATCTCCTTTCCAATGCACTATTCCTTCTTTACTGCATCCCTCGCTAACTCTCATTGGCAAATTAACAGAGAAATGACGTCGCTATGAGATACTATAGGTTCTATGACTTCTCCTTCTAAATCGAGTGACCTTTCTATGGAAACGACATTATTTTCTTTTGAGATACGAGTATCTCCTTTCCGATGCACTATTCTTTCTTTACTGCAGCCAACGCTCCCTCACATTGACGAATTAACACTGCAATTGCGTTGCTATGAAATACTATGGGTTTTATGATATCTTCTTTTAACTCGAGTGACGTTTCTATGGGAAGGACTGGATTTTCTTTTGGGATACGAATATCTCCTTTCTGATGCACTATTCCATCTTTACTGCATCACTCGCTCCCTCATTTTGAAGAATTAACACAGAAATTGCGTCGCTATGAAATACTTTGGATTCTATGACTTCTCCATCTAAAACGAGTAACGTTTCTATTGGAATTTCAGCAATTTCTTCTGGGATACGAGTATTTCCATTCCGATGCACTATTCGCTCTTCACTGCATCCCCCGCTCCCTCACATTGACGAATTAACACAGAAATTGCGTTGCTATGAAATACTATGTGTTCTATGAGATCTCCTTCCAACTCGAGTAACGTTTCTGTGGAAACGACAGGATTTTCTTATGGGATAGGACTATATCCTTTCCAATGCACTATTCGCTCTTCACTGCATCCCCCGCTCCCTCACATTGACGAATTAACACAGAAATTGCGTTGCTATTAAATACTATGTGTTCTATGAGATCTCCTTCCAATTCGAGTAACGTTTCTGTGGAAACGACAGGATTTTTTTTGGGATACGAGTGACTCCTTTTTGATGCACAGTTCCTTCTTTACTGTATCCCTCGCTCCCTCACATTGACGAATTAACACAGAAATTGCGTTGCTATGAAATACTATGGGTTCTATGACGTCTTCTAAATCGAGTAACGTTTCTACGGAAACGACAAGATTCTCTTTTGGGGTACGAGTATCTCCTTTCCTATGCACTATTCCTTCTTTACTGCATCCCTCGCTAACTCACATTGGCAAATTAACAGAGAAATTGCGTCGCTATGAGATACTATGAGTTCTATGACTTCTCATTCCAAATCGAATAACGTTTCAATGGATACGACAGGATTTTCTTTTGGGATACGAGTATCTCCTCTCCGATGCACTATTCCTTCTTTACTGCATGCATCGCTCCCGCACATTGGCGAATTAACACAGAAATTGCGTCGCTATGAATTACTAAGGGTGCTATGACTTCTCTTTCTAAATTGAATAACGTTTCTATGGAAACGACCGGATTTTCTTTTGGGATACGAGTATCTCCTTACGGATGCACTATTTCTTCTTTACTGCATCCCTCGCTCCCTCACATTGACTAATTAATATAGAAATTGCGTTGCTGTGAAATACTACGGGTTCTATGACATCTCCTTCTAAATCGAGTAACGTTTCTATGGAAACGACAGGATTTTCATTTTGGATACGACTGTCACCTTTCCGATGCACTATTGCTTCTTTACTGCATCCCTCGCTCCCTCACATTGACGAATTAACACAGAAATTGCGTCGCTATGAAATACTATTGGTTCTATGACATCTCCTTTTAAATCGAGTGGCGTTTCTATGGAAACGACAGGACTTTCCTTTTTGATACAACTACCACCTTGCGGATGCTCTGTTTCTTCTTTACATCATCCCTCGCTCCCTCACATTGACGAATTAACACAGAAATTGCGTCGCTATGATTACTATGTGTTCTATAACAGCTCCTTCAAAATGGAGAAACGTTTCTATCGAAACGACAGGATTTTCTTTGGGGATACGACTATCTCCTTCCGATGCACTATTCCATCTTTACTGCATCCCTCGCTCCCACACATTGACGAACTAACACAGAAATTGCGTCACAATGAAATACTATGAGTTATATGACATCTCCTTCTAAATTGAGTAACGTTTCTATGGAAACGACGGTATTTTCTTTTTTGATACAACTACCTCCATTCGGATGCACTATTTTTTCTTTACTTCATCTCTCACATTGTCGAATTAACAGAGAATTAGCGTCGCTTCGAAATACTTAGGGATCTATAACATGTCCTTCTAAATCGATTGACTTTTCTCTGGAAACGACAGGATTTTCTTTTGGGATATAAGTATCTCCTTCCGATGCACTATTCCTTCTTTACTGTATCCCTCGCTCCGTCACATTGACGAATTAACACTGAAATTGCGTCGCCATGAAATACTATGGGTTCTATGACTTCTCCTTTTATATCGAGTAACGTGTCTATGGAAACGACAGGATTTTCTTTTGGGATACGACTTTCTCCATTCCGATGCACTATTCCATCTTTACTGAATTCCACGCTCCCTCACATTGACGAATTAACACAGAAATTGCGTCGTTATGAAATACTATGGGATCTATGACATCTCCTAAATCGAGTAACGTTCCAAAGGAAACGACAGGATGTTCTTTTGGGATACGAGTATCTCCTCTCCGATGCACTATTCCTTCTTTACTGCATGCATCGCTACCGCACATTGGCGAATTAACACAGAAATTGCGTCGCTATGAATTACTAAGGATGCTATGACTTCTCTTTCTAAATTGAATAACGTTTCTATGGAAACGGCCGGATTTTCTTTTGAGATACGACTATCTCCTTAACGATGCACTATTCCTTCTTTACTGCATCCCTCGCTCCCTCACATTGACGAATTAATACAGAAATTGCGTTGCTATAAAATACTATGTGATGTATGACAACTCAGTCTAAATCGAGTAACGTTCCTATGGAAACGACAGGATTTTTTTTTTTTTGGGATACGGGTATCTCCTTTCCGAAGCACTATTCCTTCTTTACTGCATCTCTCACTCACTCACATTGACGAATTAACACAGAAATTGCGTCGCTATGAACTACTATCGGTTCTATGACATCTCATTCTCAATCTAGTAACGTCTCTATGGAAACAAAAGGATTTTCTTTTTGGATACGACTGTCACCTTTCCGATGCACTATTCCTTCTTTACTGCATCCCTCGCTCCCTCACATTGACGAATTAACACAGATATTTCGTCGCTATGAAATCCTGCGGGATCTATGACATCTCCTTCTAAATCGAGTAACGTTTCTATGGAAACGACTGGATTTTCTTTAAAGATACGAGTATCTCCTTCCGATGCACTATTCCTTCTTTACTGCATCCCTCACTCCCACACATTGACGAATTAACACAGAAATTGCGTCACAATGAAATACTATGAGTTATATGACATCTCCTTCTAAATCGAGTAAAGTTTCTATGGAAAAGACGGGATTTGCTTTCGGGATACGACTTTTTCATTTCCGATGCACAATTCCTTCTTTACTGCATCCCTCGCTACCTCGCATTGACGAATTAACACAGATATTGCGTCGCTATGAAATACTACGGGTTCAATGACATCTCCTTCTAAATTGAGTAACGTTTCTATGGAAACGACGGGATTATCTTTTTTGACACAACTATCTCCTTTCCGATGCACTATTTCTTCCTTACATCATCCCTCGCTCCCTCACATTGACGAATAAACACAGAAATTGCGTCGCTATGAAAAACTATTGGTTCAATGACATCTCCCTCTAAATCGAGTGACGTTTCTAAGGAAACGACAGGATTTTCTTTTTTCATACAACTACCTCCTATCGGATGCACTACTTCTTCATTACTTCATCTCTCGCTCCCTCACATTGACGAATTAACACAGAAATTGCGTCGCTATGAAATACTATGTGTTCTATAACATCTCCTTCTATAATCGAGAAACGTTTCTATCGAAACGACAGGATTTTCTTTTGGGATACGACTATCTCCTTTACGATGCACTATTCCTTCTTTACTGCATCCCTCGCTCCCTCACATTGACGAATTAACACAGAAATTGCGTCGCTATGAAATACTATGTGTTCTATAACATCTCCTTCTATAATCGAGAAACGTTTCTATCGAAACAAAAGGATTTTCTTTTTGGATACGACTGTCACCTTTCCGATGCACTATTCCTTCTTTACTGCATCCCTCGCTCCCTCACATTGACGAATTAACACAAAAATCGCTTCGCTATGAAATACTATGAATTCTATGACTTCTCCTTCTAAATCGAGTAAGGTTTCTATGGAAACGACAGGATTTTTTTTGGGATACGAGTGACCCCTTTCTGATGCACTATTCCTTCATTACTGCATCCCTCGCTCCTTCACATTGACGAAGTAACACTGAAATTGTTCGCCCATGAAATACTATTGATTCTATGACTTCTCCTTCTTAATCGAGTAACGTTTCTATGGAAACGACAGGATTTTCTTTTGGGATACGAGTATTTCCTTTCCGGTGCACTATTCGTTCTTTACTGCATCTCTCGCTCCCTCACATTGACGAATGAACACAGAAATAGCGTTGCTATGAAATACTATGGGTTCTATGACGTCTCCTAAATCGAGTGTCGTTTCTACGGAAACGACAGGATTCTCTTTTGGGATACGAGTATCCCCTTTCCAATGCACTATTCCTTCTTTACTGCATCCCTCGCTAACTCTCATTGGCAAATTAACAGAGAAATGACGTCGCTATGAGATACTATAGGTTCTATGACTTCTCCTTCTAAATCGAGTGACCTTTCTATGGAAACGACATTATTTTCTTTTGAGATACGAGTATCTCCTTTCCGATGCACTATTCTTTCTTTACTGCAGCCAACGCTCCCTCACATTGACGAATTAACACTGCAATTGCGTTGCTATGAAATACTATGGGTTTTATGATATCTTCTTTTAACTCGAGTGACGTTTCTATGGGAAGGACTGGATTTTCTTTTGGGATACGAATATCTCCTTTCTGATGCACTATTCCATCTTTACTGCATCACTCGCTCCCTCATTTTGAAGAATTAACACAGATATTGCGTCGCTATGAAATACTATGGATTCTATGACGTCCTCTAAATCGAGTAACGTTTCTACGGAAACGACAAGATTCTCTTTTGGGGTACGAGTATCTCCTTTCCTATGCACTATTCCTTCTTTACTGCATCCCTCGCTAACTCACATTGGCAAATTAACAGAGAAATTGCGTCGCTATGAGATACTATGAGTTCTATGACTTCTCATTCCAAATCGAATAACGTTTCAATGGATACGACAGGATTTTCTTTTGGGATACGAGTATCTCCTCTCCGATGCACTATTCCTTCTTTACTGCATCCCTGGCTAACTCACATTGAGGAAGTAACACAGAAATTGCGTCGCTATGAAAAAATTTGGGTTCTATGACTTCTCCTTCTAAATCGAGTAACGTTTCTATGGAAACGACGGGATTTTTCTTTTGGGATACGAAAATCTCATGTACGATGCACTATTCCTTCTTTACTGCATGCATCGCTCCCGCACATTGGCGAATTAACACAGAAATTGCGTCGCTATGAAATACTAAGGGTGCTATGACTTCTCTTTCTAAATTGAATAACGTTTCTATGGAAACGACCGGATTTTCTTTTGGGAAACGAGTATCTCCTTACGGATGCACTATTCCTTCTTAACTGCACGCATCGCTACCTCACTCTGACGAATTAACACCGAAATTGCGTCGCTATGAAATACTATGGGTTCTATGACATTTGCTTCTAAATCGAGTGGCGTTTCTATGGAAACGACAGGACATTCCTTTTTGATACAACTACCACCTTTCGGATGCACTATTTCTTCTTTACTTCATCCCTCGCTCCCTCACATTGACGGTTTAACACAGAAATTGCGTCGCTATGAAATACTATGTGTTCTATAACAGCTCCTTCAAAGTCGAGGAACGTTTCTATCGAAACGACTGGATTTTCCTTGGGGATACGACTATCTCCTTCCGATGCACTATGCCATCTTTACTGTATTCCTCGCTCCCACACATTGACGAATTAACACAGAAATTGCGTCACAATGAAATACTATGTGTTATATGACATCTCCTTCTACATTGAGTAACGTTTCTATGGAAACGACAGGATTTTCATTTGGGATACAAGTGTCTTTTTTGATACAACTACCTCCTTTCGGATGCACTATTTCTTCTTTACTGCATCCCTCGCTCCCTCACATTGACTAATTAATATAGAAATTGCGTTGCTGTGAAATACTACGGGTTCTATGACATCTCCTTCTAAATCGAGTAACGTTTCTATGGAAACGACAGGATTTTCATTTTGGATACGACTGTCACCTTTCCGATGCACTATTGCTTCTTTACTGCATCCCTCGCTCCCACACATTGACGAACTAACACAGAAATTGCGTCACAATGAAATACTATGAGTTATATGACATCTCCTTCTAAATTGAGTAACGTTTCTATGGAAACGACGGTATTTTCTTTTTTGATACAACTACCTCCATTCGGATGCACTATTTTTTCTTTACTTCATCTCTCACATTGTCGAATTAACAGAGAATTAGCGTCGCTTCGAAATACTTAGGGATCTATAACATGTCCTTCTAAATCGATTGACTTTTCTCTGGAAACGACAGGATTTTCTTTTGGGATATAAGTATCTCCTTCCGATGCACTATTCCTTCTTTACTGTATCCCTCGCTCCGTCACATTGACGAATTAACACTGAAATTGCGTCGCCATGAAATACTATGGGTTCTATGACTTCTCCTTTTATATCGAGTAACGTGTCTATGGAAACGACAGGATTTTCTTTTGGGATACGACTTTCTCCATTCCGATGCACTATTCCATCTTTACTGAATTCCACGCTCCCTCACATTGACGAATTAACACAGAAATTGCGTCGCTATGAAATACTATGGGATCTATGACATCTCCTAAATCGAGTAACGTTCCAAAGGAAATGACAGGATGTTCTTTTGGGATACGAGTATTGCCTATCCGACGCACTATTCCTTCTTTTCTGCATCTCTCGCTCAATTTGTGGCGTCACCGCCAGACACCACACTTGCTAGGTGGTAGCTTAAATCGGCCGCGGTCCATTTAGTACATATCGGAACCGCGTGTCGCCACTGTGTGATCGCAGACCTAGCGCCACCACAAGGCAGGTCTCGAGATACGGACGAGCACTCGCCCCAGTTGTACGGACGACATAGCTAGCGACTATACGGACGAAGCCTTTCCTCTCATTTGCAGAGAGACAGTTAGAATAGCCTTCTGCTAAGTCCATGGCTACGACCTAGCAAGTCGCCAATTGTAACAGTGCATGTATCTTACGAGTCTCATTTGTATAGTCAAGAGAGATGTATCACAAGGAGTGATTAAACGTTAAGTATATTCCAAAGCTACGTATTTTCTTTATAGCAGTCATAACGTATCCTGTTCGAGACTTGACGCCAGTCGGCGTGTGTGTACACGAGCCTTTCGGCTCCCTTATCAGTGTGGCGCAGCAAGCTTGTTACGCCACAACACAATCACATTGATGAATTAACACAGTAATTGCGTCGCTATGAAATACTATGGGTTCTATGACATCTCCTTCTAAATCGAGAAACGTTTCTGTGGAAACGACAGGTTTTTCCTTTGGGATATGACTGTCTCCTTTCCGATGCACTCTTCCTTCATTACTGCATCCCTCGCACCCTCATATTGACGAATTAACACAGAAATTGCGTCGCTAAGAAATACAATGGGTTCTATGACATCTCCGTCTAAATCGAGAAACGTTTCTATCGAAACGACGGGATTATCTTTCATGATACAACTATCTCCTTTCCAATGCATATTTCTTCATTACATCATCCCTCGCTCCCTAGACATAGACAAATTAACACAGGAATTGCGTCGCTATGAAATACTATTGGTTCTATGACATCACCTTCTAAATCCAGTGACGTTTCTATGGAAACGACAGGATTTTCTTTTGAGATACGACTATCTCCTTTACGATGCACTATTCCTTCTTTACTGCATCCCTCGCTCCCTCACATTGACGAATTAATACAGAAATTGCGTTGCTATAAAATACTATGTGATGTATGACAACTCAGTCTAAATCGAGTAACGTTACTATGGAAACGACAGGATTTTTTTTTTTTTTTTTTTGGGATACGGGTATCTCCTTTCCGAAGCACTATTCCTTCTTTACTGCATCCCTCACTCACTCACATTGACGAATTAACACAGAAATTGCGTCGCTATGAACTACTATCGGTTCTATGACATCTCATTCTCAATCTAGTAACGTCTCTATGGAAACAAAAGGATTTTCTTTTTGGATACGACTGTCACCTTTCCGATGCACTATTCCTTCTTTACTGCATCCCTCGCTCCCTCACATTGACGAATTAACACAGATATTTCGTCGCTATGAAATACTATGAGTTATATGACATCTCCTTCTAAATCGAGTAAAGTTTCTATGGAAAAGACGGGATTTGCTTTCGGGATACGACTTTTTCATTTCCGATGCACAATTCCTTCTTTACTGCATCCCTCGCTACCTCGCATTGACGAATTAACACAGATATTGCGTCGCTATGAAATACTACGGGTTCAATGACATCTCCTTCTAAATTGAGTAACGTTTCTATGGAAACGACGGGATTATCTTTTTTGATACAACTATCTCCTTTCCGATGCACTATTTCTTCCTTACATCATCCCTCGCTCCCTCACATTGACGAATAAACACAGAAATTACGTCGCTATGAAAAACTATTGGTTCAATGACATCTCCCTCTAAATCGAGTGACGTTTCTAAGGAAACGACAGGATTTTCTTTTTTCATACAACTACCTCCTATCGGATGCACTACTTCTTCATTACTTCATCTCTCGCTCCCTCACATTGACGAATTAACACAGAAATTGCGTCGCTATGAAATACTATGTGTTCTATAACATCTCCTTCTATAATCGAGAAACGTTTCTATCGAAACGACAGGATTTTCTTTTGGGATACGACTATCTCCTTTACGATGCACTAATCCTTCTTTACTGCATCCCTCGCTCCCTCACATTGACGAATTAACACAGAAATTGCGTCGCTATGAAATACTATGTGTTCTATAACATCTCCTTCTATAATCGAGAAACGTTTCTATCGAAACAAAAGGATTTTCTTTTTGGATACGACTGTCACCTTTCCGATGCACTATTCCTTCTTTACTGCATCCCTCGCTCCCTCACATTGACGAATTAACACAGATATTGCGTCGCTATGAAATCCTGCGGGATCTATGACATCTCATTCTAAATCGAGTTACGTATCTATGGAAACGACTGGATTTTCTTTTGGGATAAGACTGTCTCCTCTCCGATGCACTATTCCTTCCTTACTTCATCCCTCGCTCCCTCATATTGACGGATCAAACAGAAATTGCGTCGCAATGTTACTCTAAGGTTTCTATGACTTCATCAAAATCGAGCAAAGTTTCTATGGAAACGACGGGATATCCATTTGGGATACGACTATCTCATATGCGATGCACAATTCCTTCTTTACTTCATCCCTCGCTCCCTCACATTGACGAATTAACACAGATATTGCGTCGCTATGAAATACTACATGATCTATGACTACTCCTTCTAAATCGAGTAACGTTTCTATGGAAACGACTGGATTTTCATTTGGGATACGAGTATCTCCTTCCGATGCACTATTCCTTCTTAACTGCATCCCTCGCTCCCACACATTGACGAATTAACACAGAAATTGCGTCACAATGAAATACTACGGGTTCTATGACATCTCCTTCAAAATTGCAGGGTTATGAAATACTATGGATTCTAGGATTTCTGCTTCTAAATCGAGTAACGTTTCTATGGAAACGACGGGATTTTTCTTTTGGGATACGAAAATCTCATGTACGATGCACTATTCCTTCTTTACTGCATGCATCGCTCCCACACATTGGCGAATTAACACAGAAATTGCGTCGCTATGAAATACTAAGGGTGCTATGACTTCTCTTTCTAAATTGAATAACGTTTCTATGGAAACGACCGGATTTTCTTTTGGGATACGAGTATCTCCTTACGGATGCACTATTCCTTCTTAACTGCATGCATCGCTCCCTCACTCTGACGAATTAACACCGAAATTGCGTCGCTATGAAATACTATGGGTTCTATGACATTTGCTTCTAAATCGAGTGGCGTTTCTATGGAAACGACAGGACATTCCTTTTTGATACAACTACCACCTTTCGGATGCACTATTTCTTCTTTACTTCATCCCTCGCTCCCTCACATTGACGAATTAACACAGAAATTGCGTCGCTATGAAATACTATGTGTTCTATAACAGCTCCTTCAAAGTCGAGGAACGTTTCTATCGAAACGACAGGATTTTCCTTGGGGATACGACTATCTCCTTCCGATGCACTATGCCATCTTTACTGTATTCCTCGCTCCCACACATTGACGAATTAACACAGAAATTGCGTCACAATGAAATACAATGAGTTATATGACATCTCCTTCTAAATTGAGTAACGTTTCTATGGAAACGACAGGATTTTCATTTGGGATACAAGTGTCTTTTTTGATACAACTACCTCCTTTCGGATGCACTATTTCTTCTTTACTGCATCCCTCGCTCCCTCATATTGACTAATTAATATAGAAATTGCGTTGCTGTGAAATACTACAGGTTCTATGACATCTCCTTCTAAATCGAGTAACGTTTCTATGGAAACGACAGGATTTTCATTTTGGATACGACTGTCACCTTTCCGATGCACTATTGCTTCTTTACTGCATCCCTCGCTCCCTCACATTGACGAATTAACACAGAAATTGCGTCGCTATGAAATACTATTGGTTCTATGACATCTCCTTTTAAATCGAGTGGCGTTTCTATGGAAACGACAGGACTTTCCTTTTTGATACAACTACCACCTTGCGGATGGTCTATTTCTTCTTTACATCATCCCTCGCTCCCTCACATTGACGAATTAACACAGAAATTGCGTCGCTATGATTACTATGTGTTCTATAACAGCTCCTTCAAAATCGAGAAACGTTTCTATCGAAACGACAGGATTTTCTTTGGGGATACGACTATCTCCTTCCGATGCACTATTCCATCTTTACTGCATCCCTCGCTCCCACACATTGACGAACTAACACAGAAATTGCGTCACAATGAAATACTATGAGTTATATGACATCTCCTTCTAAATTGAGTAACGTTTCTATGGAAACGACGGTATTTTCTTTTTTGATACAACTACCTCCATTCGGATGCACTATTTTTTCTTTACTTCATCTCTCACATTGTCGAATTAACAGAGAATTAGCGTCGCTTCGAAATACTTAGGGATCTATAACATGTCCTTCTAAATCGATTGACTTTTCTCTGGAAACGACAGGATTTTCTTTTGGGATATAAGTATCTCCTTCCGATGCACTATTCCTTCTTTACTGTATCCCTCGCTCCGTCACATTGAAGAATTAACACTGAAATTGCGTCGCCATGAAATACTATGGGTTCTATGACTTCTCCTTTTATATCGAGTAACGTGTCTATGGAAACGACAGGATTTTCTTTTGGGATACGACTTTCTCCATTCCGATGCACTATTCCATCTTTACTGAATTCCACGCTCCCTCACATTGACGAATTAACACAGAAATTGCGTCGCCATGAAATACTATGGGATCTATGACATCTCCTAAATCGAGTAACGTTCCAAAGGAAACGACAGGATGTTCTTTTGGGATACGAGTATTGCCTATCCGACGCACTATTCCTTCTTTTCTGCATCTCTCGCTCAATCTGTGGCGTCACCGCCAGACACCACACTTGCTAGGTGGTAGCTTAAATCGGCCGCGGTCCATTTAGTACATATCGGAACCGCGTGTCGCCACTGTGTGATCGCAGACCTAGCGCCACCACAAGGCAGGTCTCGAGATACGGACGAGCACTCGCCCCAGTTGTACGGTCGACATAGCTAGCGACTATACGGACGAAGCCTTTCCTCTCATTTGCCGAGAGACAGTTAGAATAGCCTTCTGCTAAGTCCATGGCTACGACCTAGCAAGTCGCCAATTGTAACAGTGCATGTATCTTACGAGTCTCATTTGTATAGTCAAGAGAGATGTATCACAAGGAGTGATTAAACGTTAAGTATATTCCAAAGCTACGTATTTTCTTTATAGCAGTCATAACGTATCCTGTTCGAGACTTGACGCCAGTCGGCGTGTGTGTACACGAGCCTTTCGGCTCCCTTATCAGTGTGGCGCAGCAAGCTTGTTACGCCACAACACAATCACATTGATGAATTAACACAGTAATTGTGTCGCTATGAAATACTATGGGTTCTATGACATCTCCTTCTAAATCGAGAAACGTTTCTGTGGAAACGACAGGTTTTTCCTTTGGGATATGGATGTCTCCTTTCCGATGCACTCTTCCTTCATTACTGCCTCCCTCGCACCCTCATATTGACGAATTAACACAGAAATTGCGTCGCTAAGAAATACAATGGGTTCTATGACATCTCCGTCTAAATCGAGAAACGTTTCTATCGAAACGACGGGATTATCTTTCATGATACAACTATCTCCTTTCCAATGCATATTTCTTCATTACATCATCCCTCGCTCCCTAGACATAGACAAATTAACACAGGAATTGCGTCGCTATGAAATACTATTGGTTCTATGACATCACCTTCTAAATCCAGTGACGTTTCTATGGAAACGACAGGATTTTCTTTTTTGATACAACTACCTCCTTTCGGATGCGCTATTTCATCTATACTTCATCCCTCGCTCCCTCACATTGACGAATTAACACAGTAATTGCGTCGCTATGAAATACTATGTGTTCAATAACATCTCCTTCTAAATCGAGGAACGTTTCTATCGTAACGACAGGATTTTCTTTTGAGATACGACTATCTCCTTTACGATGCACTATTCCTTCTTTACTGCATCCCTCGCTCCCTCACATTGACGAATTAATACAGAAATTGCGCTGCTATAAAATACTATGTGATGTATGACAACTCAGTCTAAATCGAGTAACGTTCCTATGGAAACGACAGGATTTTTTTTTTTTTTTTGGGATACGGGTATCTCCTTTCCGAAGCACTATTCCTTCTTTACTGCATCCCTCACTCACTCACATTGACGAATTAACACAGAAATTGCGTCGCTATGAACTACTATCGGTTCTATGACATCTCATTCTCAATCTAGTAACGTCTCTATGGAAACAAAAGGATTTTCTTTTTGGATACGACTATCTCCTTTCCGATGCACTATTTCTTCCTTACATCATCCCTCGCTCCCTCACATTGACGAATTAACACAGAAATTGCGTCACAATGAAATACTATGAGTTATATGACATCTCCTTCTAAATCGAGTAAAGTTTCTATGGAAAAGACGGGATTTGCTTTCGGGATACGACTTTTTCATTTCCGATGCACAATTCCTTCTTTACTGCATCCCTCGCTACCTCGCATTGACGAATTAACACAGATATTGCGTCGCTATGAAATACTACGGGTTCAATGACATCTCCTTCTAAATTGAGTAACGTTTCTATGGAAACGACGGGATTATCTTTTTTGATACAACTATCTCCTTTCCGATGCACTATTTCTTCCTTACATCATCCCTCGCTCCCTCACATTGACGAATAAACACAGAAATTGCGTCGCTATGAAATACTATGTGTTCTATAACATCTCCTTCTATAATCGAGAAACGTTTCTATCGAAACGACAGGATTTTCTTTTGGGATACGACTATCTCCTTTACGATGGACTATTCCTTCTTTACTGCATCCCTCGCTCCCTCACATTGACGAATTAACACAGAAATTGCGTCGCTATGAAATACTATGTGTTCTATAACATCTCCTTCTATAATCGAGAAACGTTTCTATCGAAACAAAAGGATTTTCTTTTTGGATACGACTGTCACCTTTCCGATGCACTATTCCTTCTTTACTGCATCCCTCGCTCCCTCACATTGACGAATTAACATAGATATTGCGTCGCTATGAAATCCTGCGGGATCTATGACATCTCATTCTAAATCGTGTTACGTGTCTATGGAAACGACTGGATTTTCTTTTGGGATAAGACTGTCTCCTCTCCGATGCACTATTCCTTCCTTACTTCATCCCTCGCTCCCTCATATTGACGAATCAAACAGAAATTGCGTGGCAATGTTACTCTAAGGTTTCTATGACTTCATCAAAATCGAGCAAAGTTTCTATGGAAACGACGGGATATCCATTTGGGATACGACTATCTCATATGCGATGCACAATTCCTTCTTTACTTCATCCCTCGCTCCCTCACATTGACGAAGTAACACAGATATTGCGTCGCTATGGTATACAATGGGTTCTATGACTTCTCCTTCCAAATCGTGTCTCGTTTCTATGGAAACGATAGGATTTTCGTTTGGGATACGAGTACCTCCTTTCCGATGCACCATTCCTTCTTTACTGCATCCCTCACTCCCTCACGTTGACGAATTAACAGAGAAATTGCGGTGCAAAGACATACAATGAGTTCTATGTCATCTTCTTGCAAATCGAGTCTCGTTTCTATGGAAACGACAGGATTTTCGTTTGTGATACGAGTACCTCCTTTCCGATGCACCATTCCTTTTTCACTCCATCCCTCGCTCCCTCACATTGACGAATTAGCACAGATATTGCGTCGCTATGACATACTATGAGTTCTATGACATCGTCTTCCAAATCGAGTAACGTTTATATGGAAACGTCAGGATTTTCTTTTGGGATATGAGTATCTCCTTTCCGATGCACTACTCCTTCTTTACTCCATCCCTCGCTCCTTCACATTGATGAATTAACACAGAAAATGCGCCGCTATGACATACTATGAGGTCTATGACTTCGTCTTCCAAATCGAGTAACATTTCTATGGAAACGTCAGAATTTTCTTTTGGGATACGAGTATTTACTTTCCGATGCACTATTCCTTCTTTACTTTATCCCTCGCTCAGTCACATTGGCGAATTAACACAGAGATTGCGTCGCTATGAAAGACTATGGGTTCTATGACATCTCCTTCTAAATCGAGTAACGTTTCTATGGAAATGACTGGATATTCCTTTGGGAGACGACTATCTCCTTTCCGATGCACTATTCCTTCTTTATTGCATCCCTCGCTCCCTCACATTGATGAATTTACACAGAAATCGCGTCGCTATGAAATACTATGGGTTCTATGACATCTCCTTGTAAATCGAGTAACGTATCTATGTAGACGACAGGATTTTATTTTGGGATACGACTATCTCCTTTCCGGTGCACTATTCCTTCTTTACTGCATCCCTCGCTCCCTCACATAGACGAATAAACACAAAAATTGCGTCGCTATGAAATACAATGGGTTCTATGACTTCTCCTTCTAAATCGAGTAACGTATCTATGGAAACGACAGTATTTTTTTTGGGATACGACTGTCTACTTTCCGATGCACTATTCCTTCGTTACTGCATCTCTCGCTCCCTCACACTGACGAAGTAACACAGAAATTGCGTCGCTATGATATACTATGTGTTCTGTGACATCTCCTTCGAAATCGAGTAACGTCTCTATGGAAACGACCGGATCTCCTTTTGGGATACGACTATCTCCTTTCCGATGCACTATTCCTACTTTACTGCATCCCTCGCTCCTTCACAATGACGAATTGACACAGAAATTGCGTCGCTATGAAGTAATATGGGTTCTATGACATCTCGTTCTAATTCGACTAACGTTTCCGTGGAAACAACAAGATATTCTTTTGGGATACGACCATCTTCTTTCCGATGCACTATTCCTTCTTTACTGCATACCTCGCTCCCTCACATTCACGAATTAACACAGAAATTGCGTCGCTATGAAATGCTATGGGATGTATGTCATTTCCCTCTAAATCGAGTGACGTTTCTATGGAAACGAGAGGATTTTCTTTTGGGATACGAGCCCGCATCTCATGGACGTGCGGTAGCGTTCTCGTTTCCCACGCTTGGGATCCCGGGTTCGATTCCTGGCGGGGTCAGGGATTTTCTCTGCCTCGTGATGGCTGGGTGTTGTGTGATGTCCTTAGGTTAGTTAGGTTTAAGTAGTTCTAAGTTCTAGATGACAGATGACCTAAGATGTTAAGTCCCATAGTGCTCAGAGCCATTTGAACCATTTTGGGATACGACTATCTCCTTTCCGGTGCACTATTCCATCTTTACTGCATCTCTCGCTCCATCACATTGACGAATTAACACAGAAATGGCGTCGCTATGCAATACTTTGTGTTCTATGACATCTCCTTCTAAATCGAAGATCGTTTCTATAGAAACGACAGGATTTTCTTTTGGGATACGAATATCTCCTTCCCGATGCACTATTCCTTTTATACTGCATTCCTCGCTCACTCACATTGACGAAATAACACAGAAATTCCGTCGCCATGAAATACTATGGGTTCTATGACATCTCTTTCTAAATCGAGTAACGTTTCTATGGAAACGGCATGATTTTCTTTTGGGATACGAGTATCTCCTTCCCGATGCACTATTCCTTTTATACTGCATTCCTCGCTCCCTCACATTGACGAATTAACACAGAAATTGCGTCGCTATGAAATACTGTATGTTCTATGACTTCTCCTTCTAAATCGTGTAACGTTACTATGGAGACGACAGGATTATCTTTTGGGTTACGACTATCTCCTTTCAGATGCACTATTCCGTCTTTTCTGCATCCCCCGCTCACACACATTGACGAATTAACACAGAAATTGCGTTGCCTTGAAATACTATGGGTTCTATGAATTCTCCTTCTAAATCGAGTGACGTTTCTATGGAAACGACAGGATTTTTTTGGGATACGGCTGTCTCCTTTCCGATGCACTATTCCATCTTTACTGCATCTCTTGCTCCCTCACATTGACGAATTAACAAAGAAATTGTGTCAATATGAAGTACTTAGGGTTCCATGACTTCCCTTTGTAAATCGAGTAACGTTCCTATGGAAACGAATGGATTTTCTTTTGGGATACGACTTTCTCCTTTCCGATGCACTATTCCCTCATTACTGCATCCCTCGCTCCCTCACATTGACGAATTAACACAGAAATTGCGTCGCTATGAAATACTATATGTTCTATGACATCTCCTTCTAAATCGTGTAACGTTTCTATGGAAACGACAGGATTTTCTTTTGGGATACGACTATCTCCTTTCCGGTGCACTATTCCTTCTTTACTGCATCCCTCGCCCCCTCACATAGACGAATTAACACAGAAATTGCGTCGCTATGAAATACAATGGGTTCTATGACAACTCCTTCTAAATCGAGTAACGTTTCTATGGAAACGATAGGATTTTCTTTTGGGATACGACTTTCTCCTTTCCGATGCACTATTCCTTCTTTACTGCATCTCTCGCTCCATCACATTGACGAATTAACACAGAAATTGCGTCGCTATGAAACTTTATGGGTTTTATGACTTCGCCTTTTAAATCGAGTTGCGTTTCTATGGAAACGAAAGGATTTTCTTTTGGGATACGACTATCTCCATTTCGATGCACTATTCCTTCTTTACTGCTATCCTCGCGAGCTCACATTGACGAATTAACACAGAAATTGCGTCGCTATGAAATACTATGTGTTATATGATTTCTCCTTCAAAATCGATTAACGTTTCTATGGAGACGATAGGATTTTCTTTTGGTTTACGAGTGTCTCCTTTCCGATGCACTACTCCTTCTTTACAGCATCCATCGCTCCCTAACATTGTCGAATTAACACAGAATTTGCGTCGCTATGAAATACAACGGGTTCTATGATATCTCCTTCTAATTCGAGTAACGTTTCTAGGGAAACGACATGGATTTTCTTTTGAGACACGACTATCTCATTTCCGATGCACTATTCCTTCTTTACTGCATCCCTCGCTCCCTTACATTGACAAATTAACACAGAAATTGCGCAGCTATGAAATACTATGGGTTCTATGACATTTCCTTATAAGTCGAGTTACGTTTGTATGGAAACGACAGGACTTTCTTTTGGGATTCGACTATGACCTTTCCGAAGCACTATACCTTCTATACTGCAGCCTACGCACCCTAACATTGACGAATTAACGTAGAAATTGCGTCGGTAGGAAATACTATGTGCTGTATGACTTCTCCTTCAAAATCGAGTAACGTTTCAAAGGAAACGACAGGATTTTCTTTTGGTAGACGAGTGTCTCCTTTCCGATGCACTATTCCTTCATTACTGCATCTCTCGCTCCCTCACATTGACGAATTAACACAGAAATTGCGTCGCTGAGAAATACTATGTGTTGTATGACTTCTCCTTCAAAATCGAGTAACGTTTCTATGGAAACGACAGGATTTTCTTTTGGTATACGAGTGTCTCCTTTCCGATGCACTATTCCTTCTTTACTGCATCCTTTGCTCCCTCACATTGACGAATTAACACGGAGATTACGTCGGTATAAAATACTACGGGTTCTATGACATCTCTTTTTAAATCGAGTAACGTTGCTATGGAAACGACAGGATATTCTTTATTGATACGACTATCTCCTTTCCGAAGCACTATGCCTTCTTTACTTCATCCCTCGCTCCCTCACATTGACAAATTCACATAGAAATTGCGTAGCTATGAATTACTATGGGTTCTATGACATTTCCTTCTAAATCGAGTAACGTTTGTATGGAAACGACAGGATTTTCCATTGGGATTCGATTATCTCCTTTCCGAAGCACTATGCCTTCTATACTGCAGCCTACGCACCCTAACATTGACGAATTAATATAGAAATTGCGTCGCTAAGAAATACTATGTGCTGTATGACTTCTCCTTCAAAATCGAGTAACGTTTCAATCGAAACAACAGGATTTTCTTTTGGTATACGAGTGTCTCCTTTCCGATGCACTATTCATTCTTTACTGCATCCCTCGCTCCTTCACATTGACAAATTAACACAGAAATTGCGTCGCTATGAAATACTATGGATTCTATGACTTCTCCTTCTAAATTGAGAAACGTTGCTATGGAAACAACAGGATTTTCTTTAGGGATACGACTATCACCTTTCCGAAGCACTATGCCTTCTTTACTGCAGCCCCCGCACCCTAACATTGACGAATTAACATAGAAATTGCGTCGCTATGAAATACTAAGGGTTCTATGACTTCTACTTCTAAATCGAGTAACGTTTCAATGGAAACGACAGGATTATCTTTTGGGATACGCCTATCTCCTATCCGATGCACTATTCATTCTTTACTGCATCTCTCGCTCCCTCACATTGACGAATTAACACAGAAATTGCGTCGCTGAGAAATACTATGTGTTTTATGACTTCTCCTTCAAAATCGATTAACGTTTCTACTGAAACGACAGGATTTTCTTCTGGTACACGAGTGTCTCCTTTCCGATGCACTATTCCTTCTTTACTGCATCCTTCGCTCCCTCACATTGACGAATTAACACGGAGATTACGTCGCTATGAAATACTACGGGTTCTACGACATCTCTTTCTAAATCGAGTAACGTTGCTATGGAAACGACAGGATTTTCTTTAGGGATACGACTATCTCCTTTCCGAAGCACTATGCCTTCTATACTGCAGCCTACGCACCCTAACATTGACGAATTAACATAGAAATTGCGTCGCTATGAAATATTATAGGTTCTATGACCTCTCCTTTTAAATCGAGTAACGTTTCTATGGAAACTAAAGTATTTTCAGTTCGGATAAGACTAACTCCTTTCCGAAGCACTATTCCTGCTTTACTTCATTCCTCGCTCCCTCACATTGACAAAGTAACACAGAAATTGCGTCGCTATGAAATACTATGGGTTCTATGACATTTCCTTCTAAATCGAGTAACGTTTGTATGGAAACGACAGGATTTTCTTTTGGGATTCGACTATCTTCTTTCCGAAGCACTATGCCTTCTATACTGCAGCCCTCGCACCCTACCATTGACGAATTAACATAGAAATTGCGTCGCTAAGAAATACTATGTGCTGTATTACTTCTCCTTCAAAATCGAGTAATGTTTCAATGGAAACGACAGGATTTTCTTTTGGTATACGAGTGTCTCCTTTCCGATGCACTATTCCTACTTCACTGCGTCCTCCGCTCCCTCATATTGACGAATTAACACGGAGATTACGTCGCTAGGAAATACTACGGGTTCTATGACATCTCTCTCTAAATCGAGTAACGTTTCTATGGAAACGAAAGGATTTTCAATTGAGTTACGACTATCTCTCTTCCGACGCACTACTCCTTCCTTTCTGTATCCCACGCTCCCTTACATTGACGTATTAATACAGAAATTGCGTCGCTAAGAAATCCTATGAGTTCTTTGATTTCTCTCTCTAAATCGAGTAACTTTACTATGGAAACCACAGAATTTCCCATTGGGATACGATTATCTCCTTTCCGATGCACCCACTGCATCTTTACTGCATCCTTCACTCCCTCACATTGACGAATTAACACAGAAATTGCGTCGCTATGAAATACTATGGGTTCTATGTCTTCTCCTTCTAAATTGAGTAACGTTGCTATGGAAACGACAGGATTTTCTTTAGGGATACGACTATCTCCTTTCCGAAGCACTATGCCTACTTTACTGCATCCTTCGATCCCTCACATTAACTAATTAAGACGGAGGTTACGTCGCTATGAAATACTACGGGTTCTACGACATCTCTATCTAAATCGAGTAACGTTGCTATGGAACCGACAGGATTTTCTTTAGTGATACGACTATCTCCTTTCCGAAGCACTATGCCTTCTTTACTGCAGCCCCCGCACCCTAACATTGACGAATCAACACAGAAATTGCGTCGCTATGAAGTACTATGGTTTCTATGACTTCTCCTTCAAAATCGAGTAACGTTTCTATGGAAACGACAGGATTACCTTTTGGGATACGTCAACCTCCTTTCCGATGCACTATTCCTTCTATACTGCATACCTCGCTCCCTCACATTGACAAATTAACACAGAAATTGCGTCGCTATTAAATACAATGTGTTCTATGACTTCTCCTTCTAAATCGAGAACATTTCTATGGAAACGACAGGATTCTCATTTGGTATACGACTGTCTCCTTTCCGATGCACTATTCCCTCTTTACTGCATGCTTCGCTCCCTCACATTAACGAATTAACATGGAGATTACGTCGCTATGAAATACTACGGGTTCTATGACATCTCTTTCTAAATCGAGTAACGTTTCTATGGAAACGACAGGGTTTTGTTTTGGGATACGACTACCTCTTTTCCGATGCACTATTCCTTCATTCCTGCATTCCTCGCACCCTTACATTGACGAATTAACACAGAGATTGCGTCGCTATGAAATGGTATGGGTTCTATGAGTTCTCCTTCCAAATCGAGTATCGTATCTATGGAAACGACAGGATTTTCAATTGGGATATGACTATCTCCTTTCCGAAGCACTATTTCTTCTTTACTGCAGCCCCTGCACCCTAACATTGACGAATTAACATAGAAATTGCGTCGCTATGAAATACTATGGGTTCTATGACTTCTCCTTCTAAATCGAGTAACGTTTCTATGGAATCGACAGGATTATCTTTTGGGATACGTCTATCTCCTTTCCGATGCACTATTCCTTCTTTACTGCATCCCTCGCTCCCTCACATTGACGAATTAACACAGAAATTGTGTCGCTGAGAAATACTATGTGTTGTATGACTTATCCTTCAAAATTGAGTAACGTTGCTATGGAAACGACAGGATTTTCTTTAGGAATACGACTATCTGCTTTCCGAAGCACTATGCCTTCTTTACTGCAGCCCCCGCACCCTAACATGGACGAATTAACATAGAAATTGCGTCGCTATGAAATACTATGGGTTCTATGACTTCTCCTTCTAAAACGAGTAACGTTTCTATGGAAGCGACAGGATTTTCTTTTGGGTTACGGCTATCTCCTTTCCGGTACACTATTCCTTCTTTACTGCATCCCTCGCTCCCTCACATAGACGAATTAACACAGAAATTTTGTCGCTATGAAATACAATGGGTTCTATGGCTACTCCTTCTAAATCGAGTATCGTTTCTATGGAAACGATAGGATTTTCTTTTGGGATACGACTATCTCCTTTCCGATGCACTATTCCTTCTTTACTGCATCTTTCGCTCCATCACATTGACGAATTAACACAGAAATTGCGTCGCTATAAAATACTATGAGCTGTATGACATATCCTTCTAAATCGGGTAACGTTTCTATGGAAACGACAGGATTTTCTTTTGAAACACGAGTGTCTCCTTTCCGGTGCACTATTCCATCTTTATTGCATTCCTCACTGCCTCACATTGACGAATTAACACAGAAATTGCGTCGCTATGATAAACTATGGGTTCTATGGCATCTCCTTCTAAATTGATTAACGTTGCTATGGAAACGAAAGGATTTCCTTTTGGGATACGACTATCTCCTTTCCGATGCACTATACCTTTTTTACTGCAGTCCTCGCACCTTAACATTGACGGATTAACTCAGAAATAGCGTCCCTACGAAATACTATGGGTTCTATGACTCCTCCTTCTGAATCGAGTAACGTTTCTATGGAAACGACAGGGTTTTCTTTTGGGATTCAACTATATCTTTTCCGATGCACTATTCCCTCTTCACTGCAGTCCTCGCGCCCTCACAATGACGAATTAACACAGCAGTTGCGTCGCTATGGAATACTATGGGTTCTATGACCTCCCTTTCTAAATCGACTAACGTTTCTGTGGAAAAGAGAGGATATTATTTTGGGATACGACTATCTCTTTTCCGATGCACTATTCTTTCTTTAATGTATCTATCGCTTCCTCACATTGACGGATTAACACTAAATAGACGTCGCTATGAAATCCTATGGGTTGAATGACATTTTCTTCTAAATCGAGTAACGTTTCTATGAAAACGTCACGATTTCCTTTTTGGTTACGACTAACTCCTTTCTGATGCACTATTCCTTCTTTACTACATCCCTCGCACCCTCACATTGACGAATTAACACAGCAATAGCGTCGCTATGAAACACTATGGGTTCTATTGCTTCTCGTTCTAAATCGAGTAACGTTTCTAGCGAGACGTCAGGAGTTTCAATTAGGATACGACTATCTCCTTTCCGAAGCATTATTCCTTCTTTACTGCATCCCTCGCTCCCTCACATTGACAAATTAACACAGAAATTGCGTCGCTATGGAATACAATGGTTTCTATGTCTTCTCCTTTTAAATCGAGTAACATTTCTATGGAAACGATAGGATTTTCATTTGGGATAAGACTAACTCCTTTCCGAAGCACTATTCCTTCTTTACTTCATCCCTCGCTCCCTCACATTGACAAATTAACACAGAAATTGCGTCGCTATGAAATACTATGGGTTCTATGACATTTCCTTCTAAATCGAGTAACGTTTGTATGGCAACGCCAGAATTTTCTTTTTGGATACGACGATCTCCTTTCCGATGCACTATTCCTTTTTTTCTGCACTGCTCGCGCATTCACATTCACGAATTAACACAGCAATTGCGTTGCTATGAAATACAATGGGTTCTATGACTTCTCGTTTTAAATCGAGTAACGTTTCAATGGAAACGAAAGGATTTTCATTTGGGATAAGACTAACTCCTTTCCGAAGCACTATTCCTTCTTTACTTCATCCCTCTCCCTCACATTGACAAATTAACACAGAAATTGCGCAGCTATGAAATACTATGGGTTCTATGACATTTCCTTATAAGTCGAGTTACGTTTGTATGGAAACGACAGGACTTTCTTTTGGGATTCGACTATCTCCTTTCCGAAGCACTATACCTTCTATACTGCTGCCTACGCACCCTAACATTGTCGAATTAACGTAGAAATTGCGTCGCTAAGAAATACTATGTGCTGTATGACTTCTCCTTCAAAATCGAGTAACGTTTCAAAGGAAACGACAGGATTTTCTTTTGGTAGACGAGTGTCTCCTTTCCGATGCACTATTCCTTCTTTACTGCATTTCTCGCTCCCCCAAATTGACGAATTAATACAGAAATTGCGTCGCTGAGAAATACTATGTGTTGTATGACTTCTCCTTCAAAATCGAGTAACGTTTCTATGGAAACGACAGGATTTTCTTTTGGTATGCGAGTGTCTCCTTTCCGATGCACTATTCCTTCTTTACTGCATCCTTCGCTCCCTCACATTGACGAATTAACACGGAGATTACGTCGGTATAAAATACTACGGGTTCTATGACATCTCTTTTTAAATCGAGTAACGATGCTATGGAAACGACAGGATATTCTTTAGGGATACGACTATCTCCTTTCCGAAGCACTATTCCTTCTTTACTGCATCCCTCGCTCCCTCACATTGACAAATTAACACAGAAATTGCGTAGCTATGAATTACTATGGGTTCTATGACATTTCCTTCTAAATCGAGTAACGTTTGTATGGAAACGACAGGATCTTCCATTCGGATTCGACTATCTCCTTTCCGAAGCACAATGCCATCTATACTGCAGCCTACGCACCCTAACATTGTCGAATTAACATAGAAATTGCGTCGCTAAGAAATACTATGTGCTGTATGACTTCTCCTTCAAAATCGAGTAACGTTTCTACGGAAACGACAGGATTTTCTTCTGGTACACGAGTGTCTCCTTTCCGATGCACTATTCCTTCTTTACTGCATCCTTCGCTCCCTCACATTGAGGAATTAACACTGAGATCACGTCGCTATGAAATACTACGGGTTCTACGACATCTCTTTCTAAATCGAGTAACGTTGCTATGGAAACGACAGGATTTTCTTTAGGGATTCGACTATCTCCTTTCCGAAGCACTATGCCTTCTATACTGCAGCCTACGCACCCTAACATTGACGAATTAACATAGAAATTGCGTCGCTATGAAATATTATGGGTTCTATGACTTCTCCTTTTAAGTCGAGTAACGTTTCTATGGAAACTAAAGTATTTTCATTTGGGATAAGACTAACTCCTTTCCGAAGCACTATTCCTGCTTTACTTCATCCCTCGCTCCCTCACATTGACAAATTAACACAGAAATTGCGTCGCTATGAAATACTATGGGTTCTATGACATTTCCTTCTAAATCGAGTAACGTTTGTATGGAAACGACAGGATTTTCTTTTGGGATTCGACTATCTTCTTTAAGAAGCACTATGCCTTCTATACTGCAGCCCTCTCACCCTACCATTGACGAATTAACATAGAAATTGCGTCGCTAAGAAATACTATGTGCTGTATGACTTCTCCTTCAAAATCGAGTAACGTTTCTATGGAAACGACAGATTTTTCTTCTGGTACACGAGTGTCTCCTTTCCGATGCACTATTCTTTCTTTACTGCATCCCTCGCTCCCTCACAATGACAAATTAACACAGAAATTGCGTCGCTATTAAATACAATGTGTTCTATGACTTCTCCTTCAAAATCGAGTAACGTTTCTATGGAAACGACAGGATTTTCTTTTGGTATGCGAGTGTCTCCTTTCCGATGCACTATTCCTTCTTTACTGCATCCTTCGCTCCCTCACATTGACGAATTAACACGGAGATTACGTCGGTATAAAATACTACGGGTTCTATGACATCTCTTTTTAAATCGAGTAACGATGCTATGGAAACGACAGGATATTCTTTAGGGATACGACTATCTCCTTTCCGAAGCACTATTCCTTCTTTACTGCATCCCTCGCTCCCTCACATTGACAAATTAACACAAAAATTGCGTCGCTATGAAATACAATGGGTTCTATGACTTCTCCTTTTAAATCTAGTAACATTTCTATGGAAACGAAAGGAGTTTCAATTGGGATAAGACTAACTCCTTTCCGAAGCACTATTCCTTCTTTATTCATCCCTCGCTCCCTCACATTGACAAATTAACACAGAAATTGCGTAGCTATGAATTACTATGGGTTCTATGACATTTCCTTCTAAATCGAGTAACGTTTGTATGGAAAGGACAGGATCTTCCATTCGGATTCGACTATCTCCTTTCCGAAGCACTATGCCTTCTATACTGCTGCCTACGCACCCTAACATTGACGAATTAACATAGAAATTGCGTCGCTATGAAATATTATGGGTTCTATGACTTCTCCTTTTAAGTCGAGTAACGTTTCTATGGAAACTAAAGTATTTTCATTTGGGATAAGAGTAACTCCTTTCCGAAGCACTATTCCTTCTTTACTTCATCCCTCGCTCCCTCACATTGACAAATTAACACAGAAATTGCGTCGCTATTAAATACAATGTGTTCTATGACTTCTCCTTCTAAATCGAGAACATTTCTATGGAAACGACAGGATACTCATTTGGTATACGAGTGTCACCTTTCCGATGCAATACTCCTTCCTTTCTGCATCCCACGCTCACTCACATTGACGTATCAACACAGAAATTGCGTCCCTATGAAATCCTATGGGTTCTATGACTTCTCCTTCTAAATTGAGTAACGTTGCTGTGGAAACGACAGGATTTTCTTTAGGGATACGACTATCTCCTTTCCGAAGCACTATGCCTTCTTTACTGCAGCCCTCGCACCCTAACATTGACGAATTAACACAGAATTTGCGTCGCTATGAAATACTATGGGTTCTATGAATTCTCCATCTAAATCGGGTAACGTTCCTATGGAAACGACAAGATTATCTTTAAAGATACGTCTATCTCCTTTCCGATGCATTATTCCTTCTTTACTGCATCCCTCGCTCCCTCACATTGACGAATAAACACAGAAATTGCGTCGCTAAAAAATACTATGTGTTATATGACTTCTCCTTCAAAATCGAGTAACGTTTCTATGGAAACGACAGGATTTTATTTTGGTATACGAGTGTCTCCTTTCCGATGCACTATTCCTTCTTCACTGCATCCTTCGCTCCCTCACATTAACGAATTAACACGGAGATTACGTCGCTTTGAGATACTACGGGTTCTATGACATCTCTTTCCAAATCGATTAACGTTGCTATGGAAACCACAGGATTTTCTTTAGGGATACGACTATCTCCTTTCCGAAGCACTATGCCTTCTTTACAGCAGCCCCCGCACCCTAACATTGACGAATTAACATAGAAATTGCGTCGCTATGAAATACTATGGGTTCTATGACTTCTCTTTCTAAATCGAGTAACGTTTCTATGGAATCGACAGGATTATCTTTTGGGATACGTCTATCTCCTTTCCGATGCACTATTCCTTCTTTACTGCATCCCTCGCTCCCTCACATTGACGAATTAACACAGAAATTGCGTCGCTGAGAAATACTATGTGTTGTATGACTTGTCCTTCAAAATTGAGTAACGTTGCTATGGAAACGACAGGATTTTCTTTAGGGATACGACTATCTCCTTTCCGATGCACTATTCCATCTTTACTGAATCCCTCGCTCCCACACATTGACGAATTAACACAGAAGTTGCGTCGCTATGAAATACTGTGGGTTCTATGACTTCTCCTTCTAAATTGAGTAACGTTGCTATGAAAACGACAGGATTTTCTTTAGGGATACGACTATCACCTTTCCGAAGCACTATGCCTTCTTTACTGCAGCCCCCGCACCCTAACATTGACGAATTAACATAGAGATTGCGTCGCTATGAAATACTATGGGTTCTATGACTTCTGCTCCTAAATCGAGTAACGTTTCTATGGAAACGACAGGATTATCTTTTGCGATACATCTATCTCCTTTCCGATGCACTATTCCTTCTTTACTGCATCCCTCGCTCCCTCACATTGACGAATTAACACAGAAATTACGTCGCTGAGAAATACTATGTGTTGTATGACTTCTCCTTCCAAATCGATTAACGTTGCTATGGAAACCACAGGATTTTCTTTAGGGATACGACTATCACCTTTCCGAAGCACTATGCCTTCTTTACTGCAGCCCCCGCACCCTAACATTGACGAATTAACATAGAGATTGCGTCGCTATGAAATACTATGGGTTCTATGACTTCTGCTCCTAAATCGAGTAACGTTTCTATGGAAACGACAGGATTATCTTTTGCGATACATCTATCTCCTATCCGATGCACTATTCCTTCTTTACTGCATCCGTCGCTCCCTCACATTGACGAATTAACACGGAGATTTCGTCGCTATAAAATACTACGGGTTCTATGACATCTCTTTCTAAATCGAATAACGTTGCTATGGAAACGACAGGATTTTCTTTAGGAATACGACTATCTCCTTTCCGAAGCACTATGCCTTCTTTACTGCAGCCCCCGCACCCTAACATGGACGAATTAACATAGAAATTGCGTCGCTATGAAATATTATGGGTTCTATGACATTTCCTTCTAAATCGAGTAACGTTTGTATGGCAACGCCAGAATTTTCTTTTTGGATACGACGATCTCCTTTCCGATGCACTATTCCTTTTTTTCTGCACTGCTCGCGCATTCACATTCACGAATTAACACAGCAATTGCGTTGCTATGAAATACAATGGGTTCTATGACTTCTCGTTTTAAATCGAGTAACGTTTCAATGGAAACGAAAGGATTTTCATTTGGGATAAGACTAACTCCTTTCCGAAGCACTATTCCTTCTTTACTTCATCCCTCTCCCTCACATTGACAAATTAACACAGAAATTGCGCAGCTATGAAATACTATGGGTTCTATGACATTTCCTTATAAGTCGAGTTACGTTTGTATGGAAACGACAGGACTTTCTTTTGGGATTCGACTATCTCCTTTCCGAAGCACTATACCTTCTATACTGCTGCCTACGCACCCTAACATTGTCGAATTAACGTAGAAATTGCGTCGCTAAGAAATACTATGTGCTGTATGACTTCTCCTTCAAAATCGAGTAACGTTTCAAAGGAAACGACAGGATTTTCTTTTGGTAGACGAGTGTCTCCTTTCCGATGCACTATTCCTTCTTTACTGCATTTCTCGCTCCCCCAAATTGACGAATTAATACAGAAATTGCGTCGCTGAGAAATACTATGTGTTGTATGACTTCTCCTTCAAAATCGAGTAACGTTTCTATGGAAACGACAGGATTTTCTTTTGGTATGCGAGTGTCTCCTTTCCGATGCACTATTCCTTCTTTACTGCATCCTTCGCTCCCTCACATTGACGAATTAACACGGAGATTACGTCGGTATAAAATACTACGGGTTCTATGACATCTCTTTTTAAATCGAGTAACGATGCTATGGAAACGACAGGATATTCTTTAGGGATACGACTATCTCCTTTCCGAAGCACTATTCCTTCTTTACTGCATCCCTCGCTCCCTCACATTGACAAATTAACACAGAAATTGCGTAGCTATGAATTACTATGGGTTCTATGACATTTCCTTCTAAATCGAGTAACGTTTGTATGGAAACGACAGGATCTTCCATTCGGATTCGACTATCTCCTTTCCGAAGCACAATGCCATCTATACTGCAGCCTACGCACCCTAACATTGTCGAATTAACATAGAAATTGCGTCGCTAAGAAATACTATGTGCTGTATGACTTCTCCTTCAAAATCGAGTAACGTTTCTACGGAAACGACAGGATTTTCTTCTGGTACACGAGTGTCTCCTTTCCGATGCACTATTCCTTCTTTACTGCATCCTTCGCTCCCTCACATTGACGAATTAACACTGAGATCACGTCGCTATGAAATACTACGGGTTCTACGACATCTCTTTCTAAATCGAGTAACGTTGCTATGGAAACGACAGGATTTTCTTTAGGGATTCGACTATCTCCTTTCCGAAGCACTATGCCTTCTATACTGCAGCCTACGCACCCTAACATTGACGAATTAACATAGAAATTGCGTCGCTATGAAATATTATGGGTTCTATGACTTCTCCTTTTAAGTCGAGTAACGTTTCTATGGAAACTAAAGTATTTTCATTTGGGATAAGACTAACTCCTTTCCGAAGCACTATTCCTGCTTTACTTCATCCCTCGCTCCCTCACATTGACAAATTAACACAGAAATTGCGTCGCTATGAAATACTATGGGTTCTATGACATTTCCTTCTAAATCGAGTAACGTTTGTATGGAAACGACAGGATTTTCTTTTGGGATTCGACTATCTTCTTTAAGAAGCACTATGCCTTCTATACTGCAGCCCTCTCACCCTACCATTGACGAATTAACATAGAAATTGCGTCGCTAAGAAATACTATGTGCTGTATGACTTCTCCTTCAAAATCGAGTAACGTTTCTATGGAAACGACAGATTTTTCTTCTGGTACACGAGTGTCTCCTTTCCGATGCACTATTCTTTCTTTACTGCATCCCTCGCTCCCTCACAATGACAAATTAACACAGAAATTGCGTCGCTATTAAATACAATGTGTTCTATGACTTCTCCTTCAAAATCGAGTAACGTTTCTATGGAAACGACAGGATTTTCTTTTGGTATGCGAGTGTCTCCTTTCCGATGCACTATTCCTTCTTTACTGCATCCTTCGCTCCCTCACATTGACGAATTAACACGGAGATTACGTCGGTATAAAATACTACGGGTTCTATGACATCTCTTTTTAAATCGAGTAACGATGCTATGGAAACGACAGGATATTCTTTAGGGATACGACTATCTCCTTTCCGAAGCACTATTCCTTCTTTACTGCATCCCTCGCTCCCTCACATTGACAAATTAACACAAAAATTGCGTCGCTATGAAATACAATGGGTTCTATGACTTCTCCTTTTAAATCTAGTAACATTTCTATGGAAACGAAAGGAGTTTCAATTGGGATAAGACTAACTCCTTTCCGAAGCACTATTCCTTCTTTATTCATCCCTCGCTCCCTCACATTGACAAATTAACACAGAAATTGCGTAGCTATGAATTACTATGGGTTCTATGACATTTCCTTCTAAATCGAGTAACGTTTGTATGGAAAGGACAGGATCTTCCATTCGGATTCGACTATCTCCTTTCCGAAGCACTATGCCTTCTATACTGCTGCCTACGCACCCTAACATTGACGAATTAACATAGAAATTGCGTCGCTATGAAATATTATGGGTTCTATGACTTCTCCTTTTAAGTCGAGTAACGTTTCTATGGAAACTAAAGTATTTTCATTTGGGATAAGAGTAACTCCTTTCCGAAGCACTATTCCTTCTTTACTTCATCCCTCGCTCCCTCACATTGACAAATTAACACAGAAATTGCGTCGCTATTAAATACAATGTGTTCTATGACTTCTCCTTCTAAATCGAGAACATTTCTATGGAAACGACAGGATACTCATTTGGTATACGAGTGTCACCTTTCCGATGCAATACTCCTTCCTTTCTGCATCCCACGCTCACTCACATTGACGTATCAACACAGAAATTGCGTCCCTATGAAATCCTATGGGTTCTATGACTTCTCCTTCTAAATTGAGTAACGTTGCTGTGGAAACGACAGGATTTTCTTTAGGGATACGACTATCTCCTTTCCGAAGCACTATGCCTTCTTTACTGCAGCCCTCGCACCCTAACATTGACGAATTAACACAGAATTTGCGTCGCTATGAAATACTATGGGTTCTATGAATTCTCCATCTAAATCGGGTAACGTTCCTATGGAAACGACAAGATTATCTTTAAAGATACGTCTATCTCCTTTCCGATGCATTATTCCTTCTTTACTGCATCCCTCGCTCCCTCACATTGACGAATAAACACAGAAATTGCGTCGCTAAAAAATACTATGTGTTATATGACTTCTCCTTCAAAATCGAGTAACGTTTCTATGGAAACGACAGGATTTTATTTTGGTATACGAGTGTCTCCTTTCCGATGCACTATTCCTTCTTCACTGCATCCTTCGCTCCCTCACATTAACGAATTAACACGGAGATTACGTCGCTTTGAGATACTACGGGTTCTATGACATCTCTTTCCAAATCGATTAACGTTGCTATGGAAACCACAGGATTTTCTTTAGGGATACGACTATCTCCTTTCCGAAGCACTATGCCTTCTTTACAGCAGCCCCCGCACCCTAACATTGACGAATTAACATAGAAATTGCGTCGCTATGAAATACTATGGGTTCTATGACTTCTCTTTCTAAATCGAGTAACGTTTCTATGGAATCGACAGGATTATCTTTTGGGATACGTCTATCTCCTTTCCGATGCACTATTCCTTCTTTACTGCATCCCTCGCTCCCTCACATTGACGAATTAACACAGAAATTGCGTCGCTGAGAAATACTATGTGTTGTATGACTTGTCCTTCAAAATTGAGTAACGTTGCTATGGAAACGACAGGATTTTCTTTAGGGATACGACTATCTCCTTTCCGATGCACTATTCCATCTTTACTGAATCCCTCGCTCCCACACATTGACGAATTAACACAGAAGTTGCGTCGCTATGAAATACTGTGGGTTCTATGACTTCTCCTTCTAAATTGAGTAACGTTGCTATGAAAACGACAGGATTTTCTTTAGGGATACGACTATCACCTTTCCGAAGCACTATGCCTTCTTTACTGCAGCCCCCGCACCCTAACATTGACGAATTAACATAGAGATTGCGTCGCTATGAAATACTATGGGTTCTATGACTTCTGCTCCTAAATCGAGTAACGTTTCTATGGAAACGACAGGATTATCTTTTGCGATACATCTATCTCCTTTCCGATGCACTATTCCTTCTTTACTGCATCCCTCGCTCCCTCACATTGACGAATTAACACAGAAATTACGTCGCTGAGAAATACTATGTGTTGTATGACTTCTCCTTCCAAATCGATTAACGTTGCTATGGAAACCACAGGATTTTCTTTAGGGATACGACTATCACCTTTCCGAAGCACTATGCCTTCTTTACTGCAGCCCCCGCACCCTAACATTGACGAATTAACATAGAGATTGCGTCGCTATGAAATACTATGGGTTCTATGACTTCTGCTCCTAAATCGAGTAACGTTTCTATGGAAACGACAGGATTATCTTTTGCGATACATCTATCTCCTATCCGATGCACTATTCCTTCTTTACTGCATCCGTCGCTCCCTCACATTGACGAATTAACACGGAGATTTCGTCGCTATAAAATACTACGGGTTCTATGACATCTCTTTCTAAATCGAATAACGTTGCTATGGAAACGACAGGATTTTCTTTAGGAATACGACTATCTCCTTTCCGAAGCACTATGCCTTCTTTACTGCAGCCCCCGCACCCTAACATGGACGAATTAACATAGAAATTGCGTCGCTATGAAATATTATGTGTTCTATGACTTCTCCTTCTAAAACGAGAAACGTTTCTATGGAAACGACAGGATTATCTTTTGGGATACGTCTATCTCCTTTCCGATGCACTATTTTTTCTTTACTGCATCCTTTGCTCCCTCACATTGACAAATTAACACAGAAATTGCGTCGCTATGAAATACAACGGGTTCTACTACTTCTCCTTCTAAATCGAGAACACTTCTATGGAAACGACAGGATTTTCGTTTGGTATACGAGTGTCACCTTTCCGATGCAATATTCCTTCTTTACTGCTTCCCTCGCTCCCTCACATTGACGCATTAACACAAAAATTGCGTCGCTATGAAATACTATGGGTTCAATGACATCTCTTTCTAAATCGAGTAACATTTCTATGGAAACGACAGGATTTTCTATTGGTATACGACTGTCTCCTTTCCGATGCACTATTCCTTCTTTACTGCATCCTTCGCTCCCTCACATTAACGAATTAACACGGAGATTACGTCGCTATGAAATACTACGGGTTCTATGACATCTCTTTCTAGATCGAGTAACGTTTCTATGGAAACGACAGGATTTTTTTTTGGGATACGACTACCTCTTTTCCCATGCACTATTCCTTCATTCCTGCATTCCTCGCTCCCTCACATTGACGAATTAACACAGAGATTGCGTCGCTATGAAATGCTATGGGTTCTATGAGATCTCCTTCCAAATCGAGTATCGTTTCTATGGAAACGACAGGATTTTCAATTGGGATATGACTATCTCCTATCCGAAGCACTATTCCTTCTTTACTGCAGCCCCTGCACCCTAACATTGACGAATTAACATAGAAATTGCGTCGCTATGAAATACTATGGGCTCTATGACTTCTCCTTCTAAATCGAGTAACTTTTCTATGGAAACGACAGGATTATCTTTCGGGATACGTCTATCTCCTTTCCGATGCACTATTCCTTCTTTACTGCATCCCTCGCTCCCTCACATTGACGAATTAACACAGAAATTGCGGCGCTGAGAAATACTATGTGTTGTATGACTTGCCCTTCAAAATTGAGTAACGTTGCCATGGAAACGACAGGATTTTCTTTGGGGATACGACTATCTCCTTTGCGATGCACTATTCCATCTTTACTGCATCCCTCGCTCCCACACATTGACGAATTAACACAGAAGTTGCGTCGCTTTGAAATACTATGGGTTCTATGACTTCTCCTTCTAAATTGAGTAACGTTGCTATGAAAACGACAGAATTTTCTTTAGGGATACGACTATCAGCTTTCCGAAGCACTATGCCTTCTTAACTGCAGCCCCCGCACCTTAACATTGACGAATTATCATAGAAATTGCGTCGCTACGAAATACTATGGGTTCTATGACTTCTCCTCCAAAATCGAGTAACGTTTCTATGGAAACGACAGGATTATCTTTTGGGATATGTGTATCTCCTTTCCGATGCACTATTCTTTCTTTACTGCATCCCTCGCTCCCTCACATTGACGAATTAACACAGAAATTGCGTCGCAGAGAAATACTATGTGTTGTATGACTTCTCCTTCAAAATCGAGTAACGTTTCTATGGAAACGACAGGATTATCTTTTGGGATACGTCTATCTCCTATCCGATGCACTATTCCTTCTTTACTGCATCCTTCGCTCCCTCACATTGACGAATTAACACGGAGCTTACGCCGCTATAAAATACTACGGGTTCTATGACATCTCTTTCTAAATCGAGTAACGTTGCTATGGAAATGACAGGATTTTTTTTAGAGATACGACTATCTCGTTTCCGAAGCACTATGCCTTCTTTACTGCAGCCCCCGCACCCTAACATTGACGAATTAACATATAAATTGCGTCGCTATGAAATACTATGGGTTCTATGACTTCTCCTCCAAAATCGAGTAACGTTACTATGGAAACGACAGGATTATCTTTTGGGATACGTCTATCTTCTTTCCGATGCACTATTCCTCCTTTACTGCATCCCTCGCTCCCTCACATTGACGAATTAACACAGAAATTGCGTCGCTGAGAAATACTATGTGTTGTATGTCTTCTCCTTCAAAATCGAGTAACGTTTCTATGGAAACGACCGGATTTTCTTTTGGTATACGAGTGTCTCCTATCCGAGGCACTATTCCTTCTTTATTCCATCCTTCGCTCCCTCACATCGACGAATTAACACGGAGACTGCGTCGCTATGAAATACTACGCGTTCTATGACATCTCTTTCTAAATCGAGTAACGTAGCTATGGAAACGGCAGAATTTTCTATAGGGATACGACTATCTCCTTTCCGAAGCACTATACATTCTTTACTGCAGCCCCCGCACCCTAACATTGACGAAATAACATAGAAAGAGCGTCGCTATGAAATACTATGGGATCTACGACTTCTCCTTCTAAATTGAGATCATTTCTATGGAAACGACAGGATTTTCATTTGGTATACGAGTGTCACCTTTCCGATGCACTATTCCTTCTTTACTGCTTCCCTCGCTCCCTCACATTGACGCATTAACACAGAAATTGCGTCTCTATGAAATACTATGGGTTCAATGACATCTCTTTCTAAATCGAGTAACATTTGAATGGAAACGACAGGATTTTCAATTGAGTTACGACTATCTCTCTTCCGATGCACTACTCCTTCCTTTCTGCATCCCACGCTCCCTTACATTGACGTATTAACACAGAAATTCCGTCGCTAAGAAATTCTATGGGTCCTATGATTTCTCTCTCTAAATCGAGTATCTTTACTATGGAAACCACAGAATTTTCTATTGGGATACGATTATCTCTTTCCCGATGCACCCATTGCATCTTTACCGCATCCCTCCCTCCCTCACATTGACGAATTAACACAGAAATTGCGTCGCTATGAAATACTATGGGTTCTATGACTTCTCCTTTTAAATTGAGTAACGTTGCTATGGAAACGACAGGATTTTCTTTAGGGATACGACTATCTCCTTTCCGAAGCACTATGCCTTCTTTACTGCAGCCCTCGCACCCTAACATTGACGAATTAACACAGAAATTGCGTCGCTATGAAATACTATGGGTTCTATGACTTCTCCTTCTAAATTGAGTAACGTTGCTGTGGAAACGACAGGATTTTCTTTAGGGATACGACTATCTCGTTTCCGAAGCACTATGCCTTCTTTACTGCAGCCCTCGCACCCTAACATTGACGAATTAACACAGAAATTGCGTCGCTATGAAATACTATGGGTTCTATGAATTCTCCATCTAAATCGGGTAACGTTCCTATGGAAACGACAAGATTATCTTTAAAGATACGTCTATCTCCTTTCCGATGCATTATTCCTTCTTTACTGCATCCCTCGCTCCCTCACATTGACGAATAAACACAGAAATTGCGTCGCTAAAAAATACTATGTGTTATATGACTTCTCCTTCAAAATCGAGTAACGTTTCTATGGAAACGACAGGATTTTATTTTGGTATACGAGTGTCTCCTTTCCGATGCACTATTCCTTCTTCACTGCGTCCTTCGCTTCCTCACATTAACGAATTAACACGGAGATTACGTCGCTTTGAGATACTACGGGTTCTATGACATCTCTTTCCAAATCGATTAACGTTGCTATGGAAACCACAGGATTTTCTTTAGGGATACGACTATCTCCTTTCCGAAGCACTATGCCTTCTTTACAGCAGCCCCCGCACCCTAACATTGACGAATTAACATAGAAATTGCGTCGCTATGAAATACTATGGGTTCTATGACTTCTCTTTCTAAATCGAGTAACGTTTCTATGGAATCGACAGGATTATCTTTTGGGATACGTCTATCTCCTTTCCGATGCACTATTCCTTCTTTACTGCATCCCTCGCTCCCTCACATTGACGAATTAACACAGAAATTGCGTCGCTGAGAAATACTATGTGTTGTATGACTTGTCCTTCAAAATTGGGTAACGTTGCTATGGAAACGACAGGATTTTCTTTAGGGATACGACTATCTCCTTTCCGATGCACTATTCCATCTTTACTGAATCCCTCGCTCCCACACATTGACGAATTAACACAGAAGTTGCGTCGCTATGAAATACTATGGGTTCTATGACTTCTCCTTCTAAATTGAGTAACGTTGCTATGAAAACGACAGGATTTTCTTTAGGGATACGACTATCACCTTTCCGAAGCACTATGCCTTCTTTACTGCAGCCCCCGCACCCTAACATTGACGAATTAACATAGAGATTGCGTCGCTATGAAATACTATGGGTTCCATGACTTCTGCTCCTAAATCGAGTAACGTTTCTATGGAAACGACAGGATTATCTTTTGCGATACATCTATCTCCTTTCCGATGCACTATTCCTTCTTTACTGCATCCCTCGCTCCCTCACATTGACGAATTAACACAGAAATTACGTCGCTGAGAAATACTATGTGTTGTATGACTTCTCCTTCCAAATCGATTAACGTTGCTATGGAAACCACAGGATTTTCTTTAGGGATACGACTATCACCTTTCCGAAGCACTATGCCTTCTTTACTGCAGCCCCCGCACCCTAACATTGACGAATTAACATAGAGATTGCGTCGCTATGAAATACTATGGGTTCTATGACTTCTGCTCCTAAATCGAGTAACGTTTCTATGGAAACGACAGGATTATCTTTTGCGATACATCTATCTCCTATCCGATGCACTATTCCTTCTTTACTGCATCCGTCGCTCCCTCACATTGACGAATTAACACGGAGATTTCGTCGCTATAAAATACTACGGGTTCTATGACATCTCTTTCTAAATCGAATAACGTTGCTATGGAAACGACAGGATTTTCTTTAGGAATACGACTATCTCCTTTCCGAAGCACTATGCCTTCTTTACTGCAGCCCCCGCACCCTAACATGGACGAATTAACATAGAAATTGCGTCGCTATGAAATATTATGGGTTCTATGACTTCTCCTTCTAAAACGAGTAACGTTTCTATGGAAACGACAGGATTATCTTTTGGGATACGTCTATCTCCTTTCCGATGCACTATTTTTTCTTTACTGCATCCTTTGCTCCTTCACATTGACAAATTAACACAGAAATTGCGTCGCCATGAAATACAACGGGTTCTACTACTTCTCCTTCTAAATCGAGAACACTTCTATGGAAACGACAGGATTTTCGTTTGGTATACGAGTGTCACCTTTCCGATGCAATATTCCTTCTTTACTGCTTCCCTCGCTCCCTCACATTGACGCATTAACACAAAAATTGCGTCGCTATGAAATACTATGGGTTCAATGACATCTCTTTCTAAATCGAGTAACATTTCTATGGAAACGACAGGATTTTCTATTGGTATACGACTGTCTCCTTTCCGATGCACTATTCCTTCTTTACTGCATCCTTCGCTCCCTCACATTAACGAATTAACACGGAGATTACGTCGCTATGAAATACTACGGGTTCTATGACATCTCTTTCTAGATCGAGTAACGTTTCTATGGAAACGACAGGATTTTTTTTGGGATACGACTACCTCTTTTCCCATGCACTATTCCTTCATTCCTGCATTCCTCGCTCCCTCACATTGACGAATTAACACAGAGATTGCGTCGCTATGAAATGCTATGGGTTCTATGAGATCTCCTTCCAAATCGAGTATCGTTTCTATGGAAACGACAGGATTTGCAATTGGGATATGACTATCTCCTATCCGAAGCACTATTGCTTCTTTACTGCAGCCCCTGCACCCTAACATTGACGAATTAACATAGAAATTGCGTCGCTATGAAATACTATGGGCTCTATGACTTCTCCTTCTAAATCGAGTAACTTTTCTATGGAAACGACAGGATTATCTTTCGGGATACGTCTATCTCCTTTCCGATGCACTATTCCTTCTTTACTGCATCCCTCGCTCCCTCACATTGACGAATTAACACAGAAATTGCGGCGCTGAGAAATACTATGTGTTGTATGACTTGCCCTTCAAAATTGAGTAACGTTGCCATGGAAACGACAGGATTTTCTTTGGGGATACGACTATCTCCTTTGCGATGCACTATTCCATCTTTACTGCATCCCTCGCTCCCACACATTGACGAATTAACACAGAAGTTGCGTCGCTTTGAAATACTATGGGTTCTATGACTTCTCCTTCTAAATTGAGTAACGTTGCTATGAAAAAGACAGGATTTTCTTTAGGGATACGACGATCAGCTTTCCGAAGCACTATGCCTTCTTAACTGCAGCCCCCGCACCCTAACATTGACGAATTATCATAGAAATTGCGTCGCTACGAAATACTATGGGTTCTATGACTTCTCCTCCAAAATCGAGTAACGTTTCTATGGAAACGACAGGATTATCTTTTGGGATATGTGTATCTCCTTTCCGATGCACTATTCTTTCTTTACTGCATCCCTCGCTCCCTCACATTGACGAATTAACACAGAAATTGCGTCGCAGAGAAATACTATGTGTTGTATGACTTCTCCTTCAAAATCGAGTAACGTTTCTATGGAAACGACAGGATTATCTTTTGGGATACGTCTATCTCCTATCCGATGCACTATTCCTTCTTTACTGCATCCTTCGCTCCCTCACATTGACGAATTAACACGGAGATTACGCCGCTATAAAATACTACGGGTTCTATGACATCTCTTTCTAAATCGAGTAACGTTGCTATGGAAATGACAGGATTTTCTTTAGAGATACGACTATCTCGTTTCCGAAGCACTATGCCTTCTTTACTGCAGCCCCCGCACCCTAACATTGACGAATTAACATAGAAATTGCGTCGCTATGAAATACTATGGGTTCTATGACTTCTCCTCCAAAATCGAGTAACGTTACTATGGAAAAGACAGGATTATCTTTTGGGATACGTCTATCTTCTTTCCGATGCACTATTCCTCCTTTACTGCATCCCTCGCTCCCTCACATTGACGAATTAACACAGAAATTGCGTCGCTGAGAAATACTATGTGTTGTATGTCTTCTCCTTCAAAATCGAGTAACGTTTCTATGGAAACGACCGGATTTTCTTTTGGTATACGAGTGTCTCCTATCCGAGGCACTATTCCTTCTTTATTCCATCCTTCGCTCCCTCACATTGACGAATTAACACGGAGACTGCGTCGCTATGAAATACTACGCGTTCTATGACATCTCTTTCTAAATCGAGTAACGTAGCTATGGAAACGGCAGAATTTTCTATAGGGATACGACTATCTCCTTTCCGAAGCACTATACATTCTTTACTGCAGCCCCCGCACCCTAACATTGACGAAATAACATAGAAAGAGCGTCGCTATGAAATACTATGGGATCTACGACTTCTCCTTCTAAATTGAGATCATTTCTATGGAAACGACAGGATTTTCATTTGGTATACGAGTGTCACCTTTCCGATGCACTATTCCTTCTTTACTGCTTCCCTCGCTCCCTCACATTGACGCATTAACACGGAAATTGCGTCTCTATGAAATACTATGGGTTCAATGACATCTCTTTCTAAATCGAGTAACATTTGAATGGAAACGACAGGATTTTCAATTGAGTTACGACTATCTCTCTTCCGATGCACTACTCCTTCCTTTCTGCATCCCACGCTCCCTTACATTGACGTATTAACACAGAAATTCCGTCGCTAAGAAATTCTATGGGTCCTATGATTTCTCTCTCTAAATCGAGTATCTTTACTATGGAAACCACAGAATTTTCTATTGGGATACGATTATCTCTTTCCCGATGCACCCATTGCCTCTTTACAGCATCCCTCCCTCCCTCACATTGACGAATTAACACAGAAATTGCGTCGCTATGAAATACTATGTGTTCTATGACTTCTCCTTCTAAATCGAGTAACGTTTCTATGGAATCGACAGGATTATCTTTTGGGATACGTCTATCTCCTTTCCGATGCACTATTCCTTCTTTACTGCATCCCTCGCTCCCTCACATTGACGATTTAACACAGAAATTGCGTCGCTGAGAAATACTATGTGTTGTATGACTTGTCCTTCAAAATTGAGTAACGTTGCTATGGAAACGACAGGATTTTCTTTAGGGATACGACTATCTCCTTTCCGATGCACTATTCCATCTTTACTGCATCCCTCGCTCCCACACATTGACGAATTAACACAGAAGTTGCGTCGCTATGAAATACTATGGGTTCTATGACTTATCCTTCTAAAACGAGTAACGTTTCTATGGAAACGACAGGATTATCTTTTGGGATACGTCTATCTCCTTTCCGATGCACTATTCTTTCTTTACTGCATCCTTTGCTCCCTCACATTGACAAATTAACACAGAAATTGCGTCGCTATGAAATACAATAGGTTATACGACTTCTCCTTCTAAATCGAGAAAATTTCTAAGGAAACGACAGTATTTTCATTTGGTATACGAGTGTCACCTTTCCGATGCACTATTCCTTCTTTACTGCTTCCCTCGCTCCCTCACATTGACGCATAAACACGGAAATTGCTTCGCTATGAAATACTATGGGTTCAATGACATCTCTTTCTAAATCGAGTAACGTTTCTATGGAAACGACAGGATTTTCAATTGAGTTACGACTATCTCTCTTCCGATGCACTACTCCTTCCATTCTGCATCCCACGCTCACTTACATTGACGTATCAACACAGACATTGCGTCCTTATGAATTCCTATGGGTTCTATGATTTCTCTCTCTAAATCGATTAACTTTACTATGGAAACCACAGAATTTTCTATTGGGATACGACTACCTCTTTTCCCATGCACTATTCCTTCATTCCTGCATTCCTCGCTCCCTCACATTGACGAATTAACACAGAGATTGCGTCGCTATGAAATGCTATGGGTTCTATGAGATCTCCTTCCAAATCGAGTATCGTTTCTATGGAAACGACAGGATTTTCAATTGGGATATGACTATCTCCTATCCGAAGCACTATTCCTTCTTTACTGCAGCCCCTGCACCCTAACATTGACGAATTAACATAGAAATAGCGTCGCTATGAAATACTATGGGTTCTATGACTTCTCCTTCTAAATCGAGTAACTTTTCTATGGAAACGACAGGATTATCTTTCGGGATACGTCTATCTCCGTTCCGATGCACTATTCCTTCTTTACTGCATCCCTCGCTCCCTCACATTGACTAATTAACACAGACATTGCGTCGCCATGAAATACAATGGGTTCTATGACTTCTCGTTCTAAATCGAGAACATTTCTATGGAAACGACAGGATTTTCATTTGGTATACGAGTGTCACCTTTCCGATGCACTATTCCTTCTTTACTGCCTCCCTCGCTCCCTCACATTGACGCATTAACACGGAAATTGCGTCGCTATGTAATACTATGGGTTCAATAACATCTCTTTCGAAATCGAGAAACGTTTCTATGGAAACGACAGGATTTTCAATTGAGTAACGACTATCTCTCTTCCGATGCACTACTCTATCCTTTCTGCATCCCACGCTCACTTACATTGACGTATCAACACAGAAATTGCGTCCCTATGAAATCCTATGGGTTCTATGACTTCTCTCTCTAAATCGATTAACTTTACTATGGAAACCACAGAATTTTCTATTGGGATACGATTATCTCCTTTCCGATGCACCCATTGCATCTTTACTGCATCCCTCTCTCCCTCACATTGACAAATTAACACAGAAATTGCGTCGCTATGAAATACTATGGGTTCTATGACTTCTCCTTCTAAATTGAGTAACGTTGCTATGGAAACGAAAGGATTTTCTTTAGGGATACGACTATATCCTTTCCGAAGCACTATGCCTTCTTTACTGCAGCCCTCGCACCCTAACATTGACGAATTAACACAGAAATTGCGTCGCTATGAAATACTATGGGTTCTATGACTTCTCCATCTAAATCGAGTAACGTTCCTATGGAAACGACAGGATTATCTTTTGGGATACGTCTATCTCCTTTCCGATGCATTATTCCTTCTTTACTGCATCCCTCGCACCCTCACATTGACGAATTAACACAAAAATTGCGGCGCTGAGAAATACTATGTGTTGTATGACTTGCCCTTCAAAATTGAGTAACGTTGCCATGGAAACGACTAGATTTTCTTTGGGGATACGACTACCTCCTTTGCGATGCACTATTCCATCTTTACTGCATCCCTCGCTCCCACACATTGACGAATTAACACAGAAGTTACGTCGCTTTGAAATACTATGCGTTCTATGACTTCTCCTTCTAAATTGAGTAACGTTGCTATGAAAACGACAGGATTTTCTTTAGGGATACGATTATCACCTTTCCGAAGCACTATGCCTTCTTTACTGCAGCCCCCGCACCCTAACATTGACGAATTAACATAGAAATTGCATCGCTATGAAATACTATGGGTTCTATGACTTCTCCCCCAAAATCGAGTAACGTTTCTATGGAAACGACACGATTATCTTTTGGGATATGTGTATCTCCTTTCCGATGCACTATTCCTTCTTTACTGCATCCCTCGCTCCCTCACATTGACGATTTAACACAGAAATTGCGTCGCTGAGAAATACTATGTGTTGTATGACTTCTCCTTCAAAATCGAGTAACGTTTCTATGGAAACGACAGGATTATCTTTTGGGATACGTCTATCTCCTATCCAATGCACTGTTCCTTCTTTACTGCATCCTTCGCTCCCTCACATTGACGAATTAACACGGAGATTACGTCGCTATAAAATACTACGGGTTCTATGACATCTCTTTCTAAATCGAGTAACGTTGCTATGGAAATGACAGGATTTTCTTTAGGGATACGACTATCTCGTTTCCGAAGCACTATGCCTTCTTTACTGCAGCCCCCGCACCCTAACATTGACGAATTAACATAGAAATTGCGTCGTTATGAAATACTATGGGTTCTATGACTTCTCCTCCAAAATCGAGTAACGTTACTATGGAAACGACAGGATTATCTTTTGGGATACGTCTATCTTCTTTCCGATGCACTATTCTTTCTTTACTGCATCCTTTGCGCCCTCACATTGACAAATTAACACAGAAATTGCGTCGCTATGAAATACAATGGGTTCTACGACTTCTCCTTCTAAATCGAGTAACGTTTCTATGGAAACGACAGGATTTTCTTTTGGTATACGAGTGACTCCTTTCCGATGCACTATTCCTTCATTACTGCATTCCTCGCTCCTTCACATTGACGAATTAACACAGAAATTGCGTCGCTATGAAATGCTATGGGTTCTATGACTTCTCCTTCTAATTCGGATGACGTTTCTATGGAAACGACCGGATTTTCTTTTGATATACGAGTGACTCCTTTCCGATGCACTATTCCTTCTTTATTGCATCCTTCGCTCCCTCACATTGACGAATTAACATGGAGATTACGTCGCTCTGAAATACTACGGGTTCTATGACATCTCTTTCTAAATAGAGTAACGTTTCTATAGAAACGGCAGGATTTTGTTTTGGGATACGACTACCTCTTTTCCGATGCATTATTCCTTCATTACTGCATTCCTCGCTCCCTCACACTGACGAATTAACACAGAAATTGCGTCGCTATGAAATGCTATGGGTTCTATGAGTTCTCCTTGTAAATCGAGTAACGCTTCTATGGAAACGACAGGATTTTCAATTGGGATACGACTATCTCCTTTCCGAAGCCCTCATCCTTCTTTACTGCATCCCTCGATCCCTCACATTGACAAATTAACACAGAAATTGCGTCGCTATTCAATACAATGGGTTCCTTGACTTCTCCTTCTAAATCGAGAACATTTCTATGGAAACGAGAGGATTTTCAATTGGTTTACGAGGGTCAACTTTCCGATGCACTATTCCTTCTTTACAGGTTCCCTCGCTCCCTCACATTGAGAATTAACACGGAAATTGCGTCGCTATGAATCGCTATGGGTTCAATGACATCTCTTTCTAAATCGAGTAACGTTGCTATGGACACGACAGGATTTTCTTTAAGGATACGACTATCTCCATTCCCATGCACTATTCCTTCTTTACTGCATCCCTCGCTCCCTCACATTGACGAAGTAACACAGAGATTCCGTCGCTATGAAATATTATGGGTTCTATGACATTTCCTTCTAAATCTAGTAACGTTTCTATGGAAACGAAAGGATATTCTTTTGGGATTCGACTATCTCCTCTCCGATGCACTATTCCTTCTTTACTGCACTCCCTGCACCCTCATATTGACGAATTAACACAGCAATTGCGTCGCTATGAAATACTATGTGTTCTATGACATCTCCTTCAAAATCGAGGAACGTTACTATGGATCCGACAGGATTTTCATTTGGTATACGAGTGTCTCCTTTCCGATGCTCTATTCCTTCTTTACTGATTCCCTCGATCCCTCACATTGACGAATTAACGCGGAATTTGCTTCGATATAAATTACTATGGGTTCTATGACATCTCCTCCTAAATCGAGTAACGTTTCTATGGAAACGTCAGGATATCCTTTTGGGATACGAGTATCTCCATTCCGAAGCACTATTCCATCTTTACTGCATTCCTCGCTCCCTTACTTTGACGAATTAGGACAAAAATGGCGTCGCTATGAAATACTATGGGTTCTATGACATCTCCTTCTAAATCGAGTAACGTTTCTATGGAAACGACTGGATCTTCTTTTGGGATACATCTATCTCCATTCCGAAGCACTATACCTTCTTTACTGCATCCCTCGCTGCCTCACTTTGAGGAAGTAACACAGAAATTGCGTCGCTATGATATACTATGGGGTCTATGACATCTCCTTCAAAATCGAGTAATGTTTCTAAAGAAACGACAAGATTTTCTTTTGGTATACGAGTGCCTCCTTTCCGATGCACTATTCCTTCTTTACTGCATCCCTCGCTCCCTCACATTGACGAATTAACACAGACATTGCGAGGCTATGAAATACTATGAGTTCTATGACTTCTCCTTCTAAATCGAGTAACGTTTCTATTTAAACGACAGGATTTTCTTTTGGGATACAAGTATTTATTTTCCGATGCACTATTCCTTCTTTACTGCATCCCTCGCTCCCTCACATTGACGAATTAACACAGAAATTGCGTAGCTATGAAATACTATAAGTTCTATAACATCTCCTTCAAAATCGACTAACGTTTGTATGGAAACGAAAGCATTTTCTTTTGGAATACGAGTATCTCCTTTCCGATGCACTATTCCTTTTTTACTGCACTCCTCGCGCCCCCATATTGACGAATTAACACCGAAATTGCGTCGCTATGAAATACTATGGGATCTATGACATCACCATGTAGACAGAGTAACGTTGCTATGGAAACGAAAGGATTTTCTTTTGGGATACGACTATCAATTTTACAGTGCACTATGCCTCCTTTACTGCATTACTCGCTCCCACACATTGACGAATTATCACAGAAAATGCGTCGCTATGAAATACTATGGGTTCTATGATACCTCCTTCTAAACCTAGTAACGTTTCTATGGAAACGAAAGGATATTCTTTTGGGATTCGACTGTCTCCTCTCCGATGCACTATTCCTTCTTTTCTGCACTCCCTGCGCCCTCATATTGACGAATTAACACAGCAATTGCGTCGCTATGAAATACTATGTGTTCGATGACTTCTCCTTCTAAATCGAGTACCGTTTCTAGGTAGACGACTGGATTTTTTTTAGGGGTACGACTATTTCCTTTCCGATGCACAGTTCCTTCTTTTTGCACACGTCGCTCCCTCACATAGACGATTAAACACAGAAACTGCGTCGCTATGAAATACTGTGGGTTCCATGACATCTCCTTCTAGAACGTGTAACGTTTCTATGGAAACGAGAGGATATTTTTTTGGGATACTACTATCTCCTTTCAGATGCACTATTCCTTGTTTACTGCATCCGTAGCTCCCTCACATTGACGAAATAACGCGGAAATTGCGTCGCTATGTAATACTATGGAATCTATGTCATCTATTCCTAAATCGATAACGGATCTATGGAAACGACTGTATTTTCTTTTGGAATACGAGTATCTCCTTTCCGATGCACTATTCCTCCTTTACTGCATCCCCCGCTCCCTCAAATTGACAAATTAACACAGAAATTGCGTCGCTATGAAATATTATGTGTTTTCTGACATCTCCTTTTAAATCGGGTAACGTTTCTATGGAAACGACAGTTTTTTTTTTTGGGATACGACTATCTCCTTTTCGATGCACTATTCCTTCATTACCGCATCCCTTCGCTCCCTCACATTCACGAATTAACACAGAAATTGCTGCGCTATTGGATGCTATGGGTTCTATGACTTTTCCTTCTAAATCGAGTAACGTCTCTATGGAAACGAAAGGATTTTCGTTTGAGTCGCGAGTATTTCTATTCCGATGTACTAATCCTTCTTTACTGCATCCCTTGCTCCAACACATTTACGAATTAACACAGAAACTGTGTCGCTGTGGAGTACTATGGGTTCTACAATTTCTCCTTCTAAATCGAGCAACGTTTCTATGGAAACGAGAGGATTTTCTTTTGGGATACGACTATCTCCTTTCCGATGCACTATTCCATCTTTACTGCATCCCTCGCTCCCTCATATTCACGAATTAACACAGAAATTGCGTCGCTATGAAATACTACGGGTTCTACAACATCCCCTTCTGAATCGAGTAACGTTTCTATGGAAACGACAGGATTTCATTTTGGGATACGACTGTCTCCTTTCCGATTCGCTATTCCTTCTTTACTGCATCCTTCGCTCCCTCACATTGACGAATTAACACAGACATTGCGGGGCTATGAAATACTATGGGTTCTATGACTTCTCCTTCTAAATCGAGTAACGTTTCTATGGAAACGACAGGATTTTCTTTCGGGATAGAAGTATTTCTTTTCCGATGCACTATTCCTTCTTTACTGCATCCCTCGCTCCCTCACACAGACGAATTAACACAGAAACTGTGTCGCTATGAAATAGTATGTGATCTATGACATCTCCTTCAAGATCGTGTAACGTTTCTATGGAAACGACAGGATTTTCTTTTGGGATACGACAATATCCTTTCCGATGCACTATTCCTTCTTTACTGCATCCCTCGCCCCCTAACACTGACGAATTAACACAGATATTGCGTCGCTATTATATACTATGGTTTCTATGACTTTTCCTTCTAAATGGAGTTACGTTTCTATGGAAACGACAGGATTTTCTTTGTGATCGACTATCTCCTTTCCGACGCACTATTCCTTCTTTACAACATCCCTCGCTCCCTCACATTGACGAATTAAAACAGAAATTGCGACGCTATGAAATACTATGGGTTCATTGACTACTGCTTCTAAATAGTTTAACCTTTATATGGAAACGACATGATTTTCTTTTGAGATACGACTATCTCTTTTCCGATGCACTATTCCATCCTTACTGCATCCCTCGCTCCCACACATTGACGAATTAACATAGAATTTGCGTCGCTATGAATTACTATGTGTACTATGACTGCTCACTCTCAATCAGGTAACGTTACTATGGAAACGACAGGATTTTCTTTTGGGATACGAGTTTCTCCTGTCCGATGCACTATTGTATCCTTACTGCATCCCTCGCTCCCTCACATTGACGAATTAACACAGATATTGCGTCGCTATGAAATACTATGGGTTCAATGACTTCTCCTTCTAAATCGAGTAACGTTTCTGTGGAAACGACAGGACGTTATTTTGGGATACGACTATCTCCTTTCCTATGCACTATTCCTTCTTCACTGCATACCTCGCTCCCTCACATTGACGAATTAATACAGAAATTGCGTCGCTATGAAATGCTATGAGTTCTATGACATCTCCTTCTAAATCGAGTAACGTCTCTATGGAAACGACTGGATTTTCTTTTGGGTTACGTCTATCTCCTTTCCGATGCACTATTCCTTTTTTACTGCATCCCTCGCTCCAACACATTTACGAATTAACACAGAAACTGTGTCGGTATGAAATACTATGTGTTCTACGACATCTCCTTCTAGATCGTGTAACGTTTCTATGGAAAAGACAGGATTTTCTTTTGGGATACGACTGTCTCCTTTCCGAGGCACTATTCCATCTTTACTGCATCCCTCGCCCGCTAACACTGACGAATTAACAGAGATATTGCGTCGCTATTATATACTATGGTTTCTATGATTTCTCCATCTAAATGGAGTAACGTTTCTATGGAAACGACAGGATTTTCTTTGGGATCAACTATCTCCTTTCCGATGCACTATTCCTTCTTTACTACATCACTCGCCTCCACACATTGAGGAATTAAAACAGAAATAGCGTCGCTATGAAATACTAAGAAGTTCATTGACTACTCCTTCTAAATCGTGTAACATTTTTATAGAAACGACTTGATTTTCTTTTGAGATACGAATATCTCTTTTCCGATGCACTATTCCTTCTTTACAGCATCCCTCGCACCCTCACATTGACGAATTAGCATAGAAATTGCGTCGCTATGAAATACTATGCGTACTATGACTACTCACTCTAAATCAAGTAACGTTTCTGTGGAAACGACAGGATTTTCTTTTGGGATACGAGTATCTCCTCTCCGATGCACTATTATTTCTTTACTGCATCCCTCGCTCATTCACATTGACGAATTAACACAGAAATTGCGTCGCTATGAAATACTATGGGTTCTATGACTTCTCCTTCAAAATCGAGTAACATTTCTGTGGAAACGACAGGATTTCCTTTTGGGTTACGCCTATCTCCATTCCGATGCACTATTCCTTCTTTACTGCATCCCTCGCACCCTCACATTGACGAATTAACACAGAAATTGCGTCGCTGTGGAGTACTATGGGTTCTACAATTTCTCCTTCTAAATCGAGCAACGTTTCTATGGAAACGAGAGGATTTTCTTTTGGGATACGACTATCTCCTTTCCGATGCACTATTCCATCTTTACTGCATCCCTCGCTCCCTCATATTCACGAATTAACACAGAAATTGCGTCGCTATGAAATACTACGGGTTCTACAACATCCCCTTCTGAATCGAGTAACGTTTCTATGGAAACGACAGGATTTTATTTTGGGATACGACTGTCTCCTTTCCGATTCGCTATTCCTTCTTTACTGCATCCTTCGCTCCCTCACATTGACGAATTAACACAGACATTGCGGGGCTATGAAATACTATGGGTTCTATGACTTCTCCTTCTAAATCGAGTAACGTTTCTATGGAAACGACAGGATTTTCTTTCGGGATAGAAGTATTTCTTTTCCGATGCACTATTCCTTCTTTACTGCATCCCTCGCTCCCTCACACAGACGAGTTAACACAGAAACTGTGTCGCTATGAAATAGTATGTGATCTATGACATCTCCTTCAAGATCGTGTAACGTTTCTATGGAAACGACAGGATTTTCTTTTGGGATACGACTATCTCCTTTCCGATGCACTATTCCTTCTTTACTGCATCCCTCGCCCCCTAACACTGACGAATTAACACAGATATTGCGTCGCTATTATATACTATGGTTTCTATGACTTTTCCTTCTAAATGGAGTTACGTTTCTATGGAAACGACAGGATTTTCTTTGTGATCGACTATCTCCTTTCCGACGCACTATTCCTTCTTTACAACATCCCTCGCTCCCTCACATTGACGAATTAAAAAAAAAATTGCGACGCTATGAAATACTATGGGTTCATTGACTACTGCTTCTAAATAGTTTAACCTTTATATGGAAACGACATGATTTTCTTTTGAGATACGACTATCTCTTTTCCGATGCACTATTCCATCCTTACTGCATCCCTCGCTCCCACACATTGACGAATTAACATAGAATTTGCGTCGCTATGAATTACTATGTGTACTATGACTGCTCACTCTCAATCAGGTAACGTTACTATGGAAACGACAGGATTTTCTTTTGGGATACGAGTTTCTCCTGTCCGATGCACTATTGTATCCTTACTGCATCCCTCGCTCCCTCACATTGACGAATTAACACAGATATTGCGTCGCTATGAAATACTATGGGTTCAATGACTTCTCCTTCTAAATCGAGTAACGTTTCTGTGGAAACGACAGGACGTTATTTTGGGATACGACTATCTCCTTTCCTATGCACTATTCCTTCTTCACTGCATACCTCGCTCCCTCACATAGACGAATTAATACAGAAATTGCGTCGCTATGAAATGCTATGAGTTCTATGACATCTCCTTCTAAATCGAGTAACGTCTCTATGGAAACGACTGGATTTTCTTTTGGGTTACGTCTATCTCCTTTCCGATGCACTATTCCTTTTTTACTGCATCCCTCGCTCCAACACATTTACGAATTAACACAGAAATTGCGTCGCTATGAAATACTATGGGTTCTATGACATCTCCTTCTAAATCGAGTAACGCTTCAATGGAAACGACAGAACTTTCTTTTGGGATAGGACTATCTCCATTCCTATGCCCTATTCCTTCTTTACTGCATTACCCTCTCACTCACATTGACGAACATACACAAAAATTGCGTCGCCATGAAATACTATGGGTTCTATGACTTCTCCTTCTAAGTCGAGTAACGTTTGTATGGAAAGGAAAGGATTTTCTTTTGGGATACGACTATCTCCATTCCGATGCACTATTCCTTCTTTACTGCATACCTCGCTCCCTCACGTTGATAAATTAACACAGAAATTGTGTCTCTATGAAATACTATGTGTTCTATGACATCGCCTTCTAAATCGAGTAACGTTCCTATGGATACGACAGGACTATCTTTTGGGATACGACTTTCTCCTTTCCGATGCACTATTCCTTCTTTACTGCATCCCTCGCTCCCACACATTGACGAATTAACAAAGAAATTGGTTCGCTATGAAAAACTATGGGTTCCATGACATCTCCTTCTAAATCGATTAACGTTTATATGGAAAGGAGAGGATTTTCTTTTGGGATACGACTATCTCCTATCCGATGCACTATTCCGTCTTTACTGCATCACTCGCTCCCTCAGATTGAAGAATGAACACAGAAATTGCGCGCTATGAAATTCTACGTGTTCTATGACATCTCCTTCTAAATCGAGTAACGTTTCTATGGACAGGACAGGATTTTTTTTTTGGGTTACGACTGTCTCCTTTCCGATGCACTATTCCTTCTTTACATCATACCTCGCTCCCTCACATTGACGAATTAACACAGAATTTGCGTAGGTATGAAATACTACGTGTTCTATGTCATCTCCTTCTAAATTGAGTAACGTTTCTGTGGAAACGACAGGATTTTCTTTAGGGATACGACTATCTCCTCTCAGATGCACTAATCCTTCTTTACTGCATCCCTCGCTCCCTCACATTGAAGAATGAACACAGAAATTGCGTCGCTATGAAATACTACGGGAGCTATGACACCCCCTTCTAAATCGAGTAACGTTTCTATGGAGACGACAGGATTTTCTTTTGGGATACGAGTATCTCCTTTCCGATGCACTATTCCTTCTTTACTGCATCCCTCGCTCCCTCACTTTGACGAATTGACACAGAAATTGCCGTCGCTAGGAGATACTATGTGTTCTATGGCATCTCCTTCTAAATCGAGTAACGTTCTTATGGAAACGACTGGATTCTCTTTTGGGTTACGACTAACTCTTTTCCGATGCACTATTCCTTCTTTACTGCATCCCTCGCTCCCTCACATTCGCGAATTAACACAGAAATTGTGTCGCTATGAAATACTACGGGTTCTATGACATCCCCTTCAAAATCGAGTAACGTTTCTATGGAATCGACGGGATTTTCTCTTGGGATACCAGTATCTCCTTTCCGATGCACTATTCCTTCTTTACTGCATCCCTCGCTCCCTCACTTTGACGAAATAACACAGAAATTGCGCCCCTGTGAAATACTATGTGTTCTACGATTTCTCCTTCTAAATCGAGCAACGTTTCTATGGAAACGACAGGATTTTCTTTTGGGATACGACTATATCCTTTCCGATGCACTATTCCTTCTTTACTGCATCCCTCGGTCCCTCACAATCACGAATTAACGGAGAAATTGCGTCGCTATGAAATACTATGAGTTCTATGACTACTTCTAAATGGAGTAACGTTTCTGTGGAAGCGACAGGATTTTCCTTTGGAATACGAGTATCTCCTTTCCGATGCCCTATTCCGTCTGTGCTGCATCCCTCGCTCCCTCACATTGACGATTTAACACAGATATAGCGTCACTATGAAATACTATGGGTTCTATGACTTATCCTTCTAAACAGAGTAATGTTTAAATGGAAACGACAGGATTTTCTTTTGGGATACGAGTATCTCCTATCCGATGCACTATTCTTTCTTTACTGCATCCAACGCTCCCTCACATTGACGAATGAACACAGAAATTGCGTTGCTATGAAATGCTATAGGTTCTATGATATCTCTTTTAAACTCGAGTGACGTTTCTATGGAAATGACTGGATATTCTTTTGGGATACGAGTATCTCATTTACGATGCACTATTCCTTCTTTACTGCATGCATCGCTCCCCCACATTGACGTATTAACACAGAAATTGCGTCGCTATGATATACTAAGGATGCTATGACTTCTCCTTCTAAATCGAGTAACGTTTCAATGGAAACTACAGGATTTTCTTTTGGGACACGGTTGTCTCCTTTCCGATGCATTATTCCTTCTTTACATTATCCCTCACTTCCTCACATTGACGAATTAACTCAATAATTGCGTCGCTATGAAATACTATGTGATTTATGACTTCTCCTTCAAATTCGAGTAACGTTTCCATGGAAACGACAGGATTTTCTTTTGGGATACGACTATCTCCTTTCCGATGCACTACTCCTTCTTTACTGCATCCCTCTTTCCCTCACATTTACGAATTAACACAGAAATTGCGTCGCTGTGAAAGTCTATGGGTTCTATGTCTTCTCCTTCTAAATCAAGTACCGGTTCTATGGAAAGGACAGGATTTTCTTTTGGGATACGTGTTTCTCCTTTCCGATGTACCATTCCTTCTTTACTGCATCCCTCGCTCCCTCGCACCGACGAAATAACAAAGAAATTGATCGCTATGCAATACTATGTGTGCTATGATTTCTCCTTCTAAATTAAGTAACGGTTCTATGTAAAATACAGGATTTTCTTTTGGCATACGACTATCTCCTTTCCGATGCGTTATTCCGTCTTTACTGGATCCCTCACTCCCTCACATTGACGAATTAACACAAAAATGTCGTCGCTATGAAATACTATGGGTTCTATGACTTCTGCTTCTAAATCCAGTAACGTTTCTATTGAATCGACAGGATTTTCTTTTGGAATACGAATATCTCCTTTCCAATGCTCAATACCTTCTGTACTGCATCCCTCGCTCCCTCACATTGACGATTTAACACAGAAATTGCGTCGCTATGAAATACTATGGTTTCTACGTCCTCTGCTTCTAAATAGAGTAATGCTTCTATGGAAACGATAGGATTTTCTTTTGGGATTCGACTATCTCCTTTCCGATGCATAATTCCTAATTTTACGGAATCCCTCGCACCCCCACATTGACGAATTAACACAAGAATTGATCGCTATGAAATACTATGGTTTCTATGACATCTCCTTCCAACTCGAATAACGTTTCTATGGAAACGACCGGATTTTCTTTTCGGATACAACTATCTCCATTCCGATGCATTATTCCTTCTTTACAGCATCCCTCACTTTCTCACATTTACGAATTAACACAAATATTGCGACGCAATGAAATACTATGTGCGTTATGACATCTCCTTCAAAATCCAGTAACGTTTCTATGGAAACGACAGGATTTTCTTTTGGGATACGACTATCACCTTTCAGGTGCATTACTCCATCTTTACTGCATCACTTGCTCCCTCACATTGACGATTTAACACAGAAATTGCGTCGCTATGAAATACTATGTGTTCTATGCCATCTCCTTCTAAATCTAGTAACGTTTCTATGGAAACGAAAGGATTCTCTTGTGGGATACGAGTATCTCCTCTCCGATGCACTATTCCTTCTTTGCTGCATCCCTGGCTCCCTCACATTGAGAAAGTGACACAGAAATTGCGTCGCTATGAATAAATTTGGGTTCTATGACTTCTCCTTCTAAATCGTGTAACGTTCCTATGGAAACGACAGGATTTTCATTTGGGATACGAGTATCTCATTTGCTATGGACTATTCCTTCTTTACTGCATGCATCGCTCCTTCACTTTGACAAATAAACACTGAAATTGCGTCGCTATGAAATACTAAGGGTGCTATGACTTCTCCTTCTAAATCGAGTGACGTTTCTATGGAAACGACAGGATTTTCTTTTGAGATACATCTCCTTTCCGATGCTCTTTTAATTTTTACTGGATTCCTCGCTCCCTCACATTGACGAATTAACACAGAAATTGATCGCTATGAGATACTATGGTTTCTATGACTTCTCCTTCTAAATCGAGTAACGTTTCAATGGAGACGACAGGATTTTCTTTTGGGATACGAGTATCTCCTCTCCGATGCACTATTCCTTCTTTGCTGCATCCCTGGCTCCATCACATTGAGGAAGTAACACAGAAATTGCAACGCTATGAAAAAATTTGGGTACTATGACTTCTCCTTCTAAATCGAGTAACGGTTCTATGGAAACTACAGGCTTTCCTTTTGGGATACGATTATCTCCTATCCGATGCATTATTCCTTCTTTACTTCATCCCTCACCTCCTCACATTAGCGAATTAACAGATAAATAGTGTCCCTATAAAATACTATGGGTTCTATATCTTCTCCTTCTAAATCGAGTAACGTTTGTTTGGAAACGAAAGGATTTTCTTTTGGAATACGAGTATCTCCTTTCCGATGCACTATTCCTTCTGTACTGCATCCCTCGCTCCCTCACATTGACGATTTAACACAGAAATTGCGTCGCTATGAAATAGTATGGGTTCCAAGACTTCTCCTTCTATATAGATTAATGTTTCTATGGAAACGACACGATTTTCTTTTGGATTACGAGTATCTCCATTCCCATGCACTATTCTTTCTTTACTGCATCCCACGCTCCCTCACATTGACGAATTAACACAGTAATTGAACGCTATGAAATACGATTGATTCTATGACTTCTCCTTCTACATCGAGTAACGTTTCTGTGGAAACGAAAGGATATTCTTTTGGGATACGAGTATTTCCTTTCCGGTGCCGTATTCGTTCTTTACTGCATACCTCGCTCCCACACATTGACGAATGATCACAGAAATTGCGTCGCTATGAAATACTATGACTTCTATGACTTCTCCATCTAAATCGGATAACGTTTCTATGGAATGGAGCGGATATTCGTTTGGGATACGACTATCTCCTTCCGATGCTCTATTCCTTCTTTACTGCATCCCTTGCTCCCTCACATTGACGAATTAACACAGAAATTGCGTCGCTATGAAATAGAGTGGGTTCTATAACGTCTCCGTCTAAATCGAGTACCGTTTCTATGGAAACGACAGCTTTTTCTTTAGGGATACGGGTATCTCCTTTCCGATGCACTATTCCCTCTTTATTGCATCCCTCGCTCCCGCACATTGACGAATGAACACAGAAATTACGTTGCTATGATATACTATGGGTTCTATGACATCTCCTTCCAACTCGAGTAACGTTTCTATGGAAACGACAGGATTGTCTTTTGGGATACGACTATCTCCTTTCTGATGCACTATTCCCTCTTTACTGCATTCCTCGCTCCCTCACATTGACGAACTAACACAGAAATGAATCGCTATGAAATACTATGGGTTCTATGACTTCTCCTTCCAAATCGAGTAACGTTTCAATGGAAACGACAGGATTTCTTTTGGTATACGAGTATCACCTCTCCGATGCATTATTCCATCTTTACTGCATCCCTGGCTTCCTTACATTGAGGAAGTAACACAGAGATTGCGTAGCTATGAAAAAATTTTTGTTCTATGACTTCTTCTTCTAAATCGAGTAACGTTTTTATGGAAACGACAGGATTTTCTTTTGGGATACGCGTATCTCATACACAATGCACTAATCCTTCTTTACTGCATGCATCGCTCCCTCACATTGACGAATTAACACAGAAATTGCGTCGCTATGAAATACTAAGGGTGCTATGACTTCTCCTTCTAAATCGTGTAACGTTTCTATGCAAACGACAGGATTTTCTTTTGGGATACGACTATCTCCTTTCCGATGCACTATTCCTTCTTTACTGCATGCATCGCTCCCTCACATTGACGAAATAACACAGAAATTGCGTCGCTATGAAATACTATGGGATCTATGACATCTCCTTCTTAATAGAGGAATGTTTCTGTGGAAACGACAGGATTTTCTTTTGGGATACGAATATCTCCTTTCCGATGCACTATTCCATCTTTATTGCATCACTCGCTCCCTCACATTGACGAATTAACACAGAAATTGCGTCGCTATGAAATACAATGTGTTCTATGACTTCTCCATCTAAATCGAGTAACGTTTCTATGGAATGGCTAGGATATTCATTTGGGATTCGAGTATCTCCTTTCCGATGCACTATTCCTTCTTTACTGCATCCCTCGCTCCCTCACTTTGACGAATTGACACAGAAATTGCCGTCGCTAGGAGATACTATGTGTTCTATGGCATCTCCTTCTAAATCGAGTAACGTTCTTATGGAAACGACTGGATTCTCTTTTGGGTTACGACTAACTCTTTTCCGATGCACTATTCCTTCTTTACTGCATCCCTCGCTCCCTCACATTCGCGAATTAACACAGAAATTGTGTCGCTATGAAATACTACGGGTTCTATGACATCCCCTTCAAAATCGAGTAACGTTTCTATGGAATCGACGGGATTTTCTCTTGGGATACCAGTATCTCCTTTCCGATGCACTATTCCTTCTTTACTGCATCCCTCGCTCCCTCACTTTGACGAAATAACACAGAAATTGCGCCCCTGTGAAATACTATGTGTTCTACGATTTCTCCTTCTAAATCGAGCAACGTTTCTATGGAAACGACAGGATTTTCTTTTGGGATACGACTATATCCTTTCCGATGCACTATTCCTTCTTTACTGCATCCCTCGGTCCCTCACAATCACGAATTAACGGAGAAATTGCGTCGCTATGAAATACTATGAGTTCTATGACTACTTCTAAATGGAGTAACGTTTCTGTGGAAGCGACAGGATTTTCCTTTGGAATACGAGTATCTCCTTTCCGATGCCCTATTCCGTCTGTGCTGCATCCCTCGCTCCCTCACATTGACGATTTAACACAGATATAGCGTCACTATGAAATACTATGGGTTCTATGACTTATCCTTCTAAACAGAGTAATGTTTAAATGGAAACGACAGGATTTTCTTTTGGGATACGAGTATCTCCTATCCGATGCACTATTCTTTCTTTACTGCATCCAACGCTCCCTCACATTGACGAATGAACACAGAAATTGCGTTGCTATGAAATGCTATAGGTTCTATGATATCTCTTTTAAACTCGAGTGACGTTTCTATGGAAATGACTGGATATTCTTTTGGGATACGAGTATCTCATTTACGATGCACTATTCCTTCTTTACTGCATGCATCGCTCCCCCACATTGACGTATTAACACAGAAATTGCGTCGCTATGATATACTAAGGATGCTATGACTTCTCCTTCTAAATCGAGTAACGTTTCAATGGAAACTACAGGATTTTCTTTTGGGACACGGTTGTCTCCTTTCCGATGCATTATTCCTTCTTTACATTATCCCTCACTTCCTCACATTGACGAATTAACTCAATAATTGCGTCGCTATGAAATACTATGTGATTTATGACTTCTCCTTCAAATTCGAGTAACGTTTCCATGGAAACGACAGGATTTTCTTTTGGGATACGACTATCTCCTTTCCGATGCACTACTCCTTCTTTACTGCATCCCTCTTTCCCTCACATTTACGAATTAACACAGAAATTGCGTCGCTGTGAAAGTCTATGGGTTCTATGTCTTCTCCTTCTAAATCAAGTACCGGTTCTATGGAAAGGACAGGATTTTCTTTTGGGATACGTGTTTCTCCTTTCCGATGTACCATTCCTTCTTTACTGCATCCCTCGCTCCCTCGCACCGACGAAATAACAAAGAAATTGATCGCTATGCAATACTATGTGTGCTATGATTTCTCCTTCTAAATTAAGTAACGGTTCTATGTAAAATACAGGATTTTCTTTTGGCATACGACTATCTCCTTTCCGATGCGTTATTCCGTCTTTACTGGATCCCTCACTCCCTCACATTGACGAATTAACACAAAAATGTCGTCGCTATGAAATACTATGGGTTCTATGACTTCTGCTTCTAAATCCAGTAACGTTTCTATTGAATCGACAGGATTTTCTTTTGGAATACGAATATCTCCTTTCCAATGCTCAATACCTTCTGTACTGCATCCCTCGCTCCCTCACATTGACGATTTAACACAGAAATTGCGTCGCTATGAAATACTATGGTTTCTACGTCCTCTGCTTCTAAATAGAGTAATGCTTCTATGGAAACGATAGGATTTTCTTTTGGGATTCGACTATCTCCTTTCCGATGCATAATTCCTAATTTTACGGAATCCCTCGCACCCCCACATTGACGAATTAACACAAGAATTGATCGCTATGAAATACTATGGTTTCTATGACATCTCCTTCCAACTCGAATAACGTTTCTATGGAAACGACCGGATTTTCTTTTCGGATACAACTATCTCCATTCCGATGCATTATTCCTTCTTTACAGCATCCCTCACTTTCTCACATTTACGAATTAACACAAATATTGCGACGCAATGAAATACTATGTGCGTTATGACATCTCCTTCAAAATCCAGTAACGTTTCTATGGAAACGACAGGATTTTCTTTTGGGATACGACTATCACCTTTCAGGTGCATTACTCCATCTTTACTGCATCACTTGCTCCCTCACATTGACGATTTAACACAGAAATTGCGTCGCTATGAAATACTATGTGTTCTATGCCATCTCCTTCTAAATCTAGTAACGTTTCTATGGAAACGAAAGGATTCTCTTGTGGGATACGAGTATCTCCTCTCCGATGCACTATTCCTTCTTTGCTGCATCCCTGGCTCCCTCACATTGAGAAAGTGACACAGAAATTGCGTCGCTATGAATAAATTTGGGTTCTATGACTTCTCCTTCTAAATCGTGTAACGTTCCTATGGAAACGACAGGATTTTCATTTGGGATACGAGTATCTCATTTGCTATGGACTATTCCTTCTTTACTGCATGCATCGCTCCTTCACTTTGACAAATAAACACTGAAATTGCGTCGCTATGAAATACTAAGGGTGCTATGACTTCTCCTTCTAAATCGAGTGACGTTTCTATGGAAACGACAGGATTTTCTTTTGAGATACATCTCCTTTCCGATGCTCTTTTAATTTTTACTGGATTCCTCGCTCCCTCACATTGACGAATTAACACAGAAATTGATCGCTATGAGATACTATGGTTTCTATGACTTCTCCTTCTAAATCGAGTAACGTTTCAATGGAGACGACAGGATTTTCTTTTGGGATACGAGTATCTCCTCTCCGATGCACTATTCCTTCTTTGCTGCATCCCTGGCTCCATCACATTGAGGAAGTAACACAGAAATTGCAACGCTATGAAAAAATTTGGGTACTATGACTTCTCCTTCTAAATCGAGTAACGGTTCTATGGAAACTACAGGCTTTCCTTTTGGGATACGATTATCTCCTATCCGATGCATTATTCCTTCTTTACTTCATCCCTCACCTCCTCACATTAGCGAATTAACAGATAAATAGTGTCCCTATAAAATACTATGGGTTCTATATCTTCTCCTTCTAAATCGAGTAACGTTTGTTTGGAAACGAAAGGATTTTCTTTTGGAATACGAGTATCTCCTTTCCGATGCACTATTCCTTCTGTACTGCATCCCTCGCTCCCTCACATTGACGATTTAACACAGAAATTGCGTCGCTATGAAATAGTATGGGTTCCAAGACTTCTCCTTCTATATAGATTAATGTTTCTATGGAAACGACACGATTTTCTTTTGGATTACGAGTATCTCCATTCCCATGCACTATTCTTTCTTTACTGCATCCCACGCTCCCTCACATTGACGAATTAACACAGTAATTGAACGCTATGAAATACGATTGATTCTATGACTTCTCCTTCTACATCGAGTAACGTTTCTGTGGAAACGAAAGGATATTCTTTTGGGATACGAGTATTTCCTTTCCGGTGCCGTATTCGTTCTTTACTGCATACCTCGCTCCCACACATTGACGAATGATCACAGAAATTGCGTCGCTATGAAATACTATGACTTCTATGACTTCTCCATCTAAATCGGATAACGTTTCTATGGAATGGAGCGGATATTCGTTTGGGATACGACTATCTCCTTCCGATGCTCTATTCCTTCTTTACTGCATCCCTTGCTCCCTCACATTGACGAATTAACACAGAAATTGCGTCGCTATGAAATAGAGTGGGTTCTATAACGTCTCCGTCTAAATCGAGTACCGTTTCTATGGAAACGACAGCTTTTTCTTTAGGGATACGGGTATCTCCTTTCCGATGCACTATTCCCTCTTTATTGCATCCCTCGCTCCCGCACATTGACGAATGAACACAGAAATTACGTTGCTATGATATACTATGGGTTCTATGACATCTCCTTCCAACTCGAGTAACGTTTCTATGGAAACGACAGGATTGTCTTTTGGGATACGACTATCTCCTTTCTGATGCACTATTCCCTCTTTACTGCATTCCTCGCTCCCTCACATTGACGAACTAACACAGAAATGAATCGCTATGAAATACTATGGGTTCTATGACTTCTCCTTCCAAATCGAGTAACGTTTCAATGGAAACGACAGGATTTCTTTTGGTATACGAGTATCACCTCTCCGATGCATTATTCCATCTTTACTGCATCCCTGGCTTCCTTACATTGAGGAAGTAACACAGAGATTGCGTAGCTATGAAAAAATTTTTGTTCTATGACTTCTTCTTCTAAATCGAGTAACGTTTTTATGGAAACGACAGGATTTTCTTTTGGGATACGCGTATCTCATACACAATGCACTAATCCTTCTTTACTGCATGCATCGCTCCCTCACATTGACGAATTAACACAGAAATTGCGTCGCTATGAAATACTAAGGGTGCTATGACTTCTCCTTCTAAATCGTGTAACGTTTCTATGCAAACGACAGGATTTTCTTTTGGGATACGACTATCTCCTTTCCGATGCACTATTCCTTCTTTACTGCATGCATCGCTCCCTCACATTGACGAAATAACACAGAAATTGCGTCGCTATGAAATACTATGGGATCTATGACATCTCCTTCTTAATAGAGGAATGTTTCTGTGGAAACGACAGGATTTTCTTTTGGGATACGAATATCTCCTTTCCGATGCACTATTCCATCTTTATTGCATCACTCGCTCCCTCACATTGACGAATTAACACAGAAATTGCGTCGCTATGAAATACAATGTGTTCTATGACTTCTCCATCTAAATCGAGTAACGTTTCTATGGAATGGCTAGGATATTCATTTGGGATTCGAGTATCTCCTTTCCGATGCACTATTCCTTCTTTACTCCATCCCTCTATAATGAGTTCTACTATAAATTTGTAAATGATGAAAGTCTGTGTGTGAATGCAGCTTGTCGCTAACTTCGTGTAATGTTTTGTCTGTACAGAAGTGTACCTGTCGCGTTTCTTACTCTTTCACCCTCACACTTAAATCGGTACAATAAAGTCAGTGCTTCGTGTTATCTTATTAGGCTGATCCGTGAAAAGACAGACAAACAATTATGCTAATGGAGGATTCTGAGTAATTTCTCGAATTTCATTGGCCCTCTCTCTCTCTCTCTGTCGTTTATCTGTGTACAGTTTAAATATATTAATTACGTGAAATCAGCCTAGTAGAATCTCTGGTGGAGCCCTTCGTCTTAATATTCAGCGGCTGGCTTGCTAGAAAAGATCTTTGCATTTGTTATTATTATTAAGCGCTGCATTCAGTTGGGAAAATCGATCGTTTGAACAATTCGTTCAGTTTACGACAGATCTAAAATTTCAGATGTGGACGAAGCCTTTTTGGACGATTTATAAAAACTCAGAGATTGCAGGCTTTCTTGGTCACAGCTGAAACTTCCCAATTAATTACAGGGCCCAGACAATCATCAATGATTAAGACGGAGATCTCATTCGTCATTCACTCTAGAATAAAATGGTCACAAACCTTATTTCTATGGAAAATTGTATATTGAACCCATTTCCGTACATGTTCCGTTTTCTATTGGTTCCAAGTCTCATGCAATTTGCTTTTACAGGTTTTTTCTTTCTCTTAACCTATCACGCTATCGGCACAAGCTTCCTAGGTCGCTTTAGCGCGAAGAAGAGTAAAAAAATCTCATTTAGCAATCCGATAATCTTCCAACCGATACTTCCTAAGCTGTTCCTTTATCCCAGTATAATAACCATGGAGCACACATATCTGTACCTGTGTTGTTCCAAAGAATAAACGTACTAAAAAAATACCTTGGCGTCGACGAGCTGTCGGCGCATATATTACTAGAAAATCTGATCAGATACTTTTCAAACGTAAATAAATGTGGATGATTTGATTGACTATTACTAATTATTGCGTGGTAGAGGGTAATTTTCCGTGGGGAGATTACAATGCCCCTCGCAGCGAGCGAAGTTTGTGAGCTCAATTTTTATTTACCGAACACACTTCGCGAGCTATCTATTATCGTGGATAACCGGGAAGTGATGACTGTCAGTCCTCCGACTGGAAAAGATTATTATGTTTGCGACAGACGAAGAAAAGAAATGTTGAAGACAGAAGAAATGAACAGACAGGTACCGCGGCTGTATTGCTTTTACGTGCATCTAGGTGTTATGTTTGCTGTGCACAACCAAGGAAGATTATCCATCATGACACGATGTCAGGGTCTACCCATTCGGGAACTTTCTTAAGCAGGGAAACCTGGGAAAACCTCTTAAGCCTAGACCCCCAGCCTACGGTACATAGAAGATAGGGAAGCCTATAGAAGAAAAAAAAATATAATTTTGAAATAGATCTCTAAAGGAAACACAGGGATCAATTTGTATCTCGATTTGGAGAAGAGTGGTTTGTGCCTCTAGCAAAAAAAAAAACGTTTTACAATAAATAACGTGAATTCTCGTTTGACAATGTTGCTCCTGGTACAATATCTTGCGGTGCTAAACTCCCCCGGGTCTTGCATGTCCCCGACGTCCACATTTGTGGTCGGTCTTCTACGCGGCCCCCTCTGTAGTTGATCTTCTACGCGGCCCACAATGGGAAGAGTAGAAGGAACAGGGATACTCGAATTCACATGCAACATTCATTCCAAAAGAATTAGCAATGACCAAAAGGAAAACTCTTCCTGTAAGAGAACTGATTAGGTTGCACCGTCCAAGATTCTCCTTTTTGAAAGCAAAATCCCTATGGCTTCATGGATCCCATTTGTTACGCCGTACTTCAAGGAATTCAACCATTAACTAATGATGTTGCCAAAAGCATCATCCGATTTACTCCCTTTTGAATACTCCTTTTGACTTTGCCTTCCCACTTGTGCTTACAAGTCCAAACGTTCTAACACATTTTCTATCACTGATTTGTTCTTCGTAATTTAAAGGATTCATGTAACTTACTATAGATTTTGGATTCAAATCATCGAATAATGGAAAGTGTAGTTCATTTTATACCAAGACATCATCCATATTTCCTTGATAAGTCATATAATTTAGCTATACTCAAAACTTTTTATTCTAAATACATATATTTCTTCGCTTGAGTGCTGAAATGTAAAAGTTATTAGCATTGAGGAATGCGGATTCGCTTCTTTCAATTACTCTCTGATTCATACGGTGTTCATCCATGCTCATATATGGAAATGGATTTTTCACACAAAATTCCCAAACGAACACGAACCATTAAATTACTACTGAATCTATGAATATTACTTTCTTTAATCATTCATTAATAAATTAAAAACTCTTAACTTCTAATTATAACACCTATTCCTTTTAGAGTTCAACATGAATCAGTTTATCCTCGCGTTTAGTGCGAGTCTCTTACAAAGCTTATCTGTATCGTCTATATCGATTTTAATTCTCGCGCCGACGTCAACTGTTTTGCGCGGGAAATTATCTTTGCGGCGTTAACCGTCACTCACGATTCACTACCACAACACATTCCTTCACACGTTTACACATGTAAGCGTTCACATGAGATTATATATGAATATTCACTCGGAACCTCTTTTGATTATTCCGCGTCATTTGCGGGAAACATTTCATTCTTCTTGAAGGTCAGTTACATCCTTAATCATTCTTGATGACATTAGCAATGCTAAAGTTCTATGTTCACTCAAACCACAGGTGAAGCCTATCTCAACTATCTTCTTTACAACACTTGATATTAATAGTTAGTCACTATTTCTATACTCTATGTCACTGATTAACTATTTCAATGTAAAGGATTCTATCACTACACACACACAGTTTACTATTATGTTTTTTACGAGCGTTCATTTCTGTCACTCGGAACACCATTCCTCACTATCTTCTAATCTTCATTATATTTTTTTAAGTCGTTATGAGAAATAACCCTTTTATTTTATTCGATCCCGGGTATGCTAACAGATAAGCCCCCGGATTCAGAATTTGTAGGATAATGTATGGTCCAGTATATAGTAACTCCCATTTCTTTATACTTGTCTTTATTACGGATGATTTGGTATGTCGTTTAACTAGTACCTTCTCTCCGACGTGGTATGTCTGTACCCTTTTGATTAATTTGTCATATCGTTGTTTTCTTTGATCAGCCTTTTTCGTCATATTTATAATAGCTTGTCTTATTTTTTCTTCCTAAGGCATCTCAGTTTTCTGAGTTTTGGGGATATCGTCAGTCCAGAAGTTTTCCTCTTTTGTTTCGAACATCAATTCACGAGGTGTATATCCCGTTGAGGAGTGGGGCATGTTATTGTATATTTGCTCAAACTCTTCCGCATAATTTGCCTACGTAGTTTGCTTATTATGGCAATACGTCCTCATAAATCGATTGAATTCTCTGAAAATCCTCTCAACCAAATTGCCTTGTGGGTGGTAAAATGATGTTAGTATGTGTTTCACACCGATTTGAGACAAAGTCTGCTTCCATCGGAGTCCCGTGAATATTTTAGCATTGTCTGGTATGATCGCCTTAGGTGTACCCACATGTGGAAGATAATCCCTTATCAATCTTAATACAATTACTTTGGCTGTAGCCACCATTATCGGGTATAGCTTCACATATTTCGTACACACATCGAGAAATGCCAACAGCAGCTCTAGATTTTGCTCTAGGCCCAGAACTAAGAAGCAGGTTAACAGTATTTGTTGATGATTTGCTTATTGCATCGAAGACCTGGGAGGAGCATATTACCTTACTGAGTCGGGTGTTGGACGTGTTCAAAACCATGGGAATAACTGCTAACCTACAGAAATGCCATTTTGCACTAAACAGAATCAAGTTCCTGGGGCATATAATTGACACAAAGGGAATTTTACCGACCAAGGAGAAGCTAATTGCGATTAGTAAGTTTCCAACACCGAGAAATAGGAGGCAATTAAAAGGGTTTATGGGTCTTGCCTCATTTCTTAGAAGATTTATAACGAATTAGGCCATGAATGCAGCAGCTCTAAATAGTTTGCTCAAGAAGGATGTGCCCTGGCTCTGGACATTAGAGTGTCAAGAAGCATTCGAAGAGGTAAAGAAGCAACTAGTAAATGCACCGCTTTTGTACCATCCGGACATGCAAGAGGAATTTTACTTGTCAACAGATTCGTCAAATGCGGGTCTTGGAGCGTGCCTTTTCCAAGTACGCAAGATAAATGGACAGCTTACCTTTTGTCCTATTGCGTTTGCTAGTCGTGTTTTGTCCAACCGTGAACGAACGTACACGATGACTATCGTATATTGCGATCACCAATCATTAACGTTTTTACAAACGTGTAAACTGTTACACCCCAGACTGGCTAGATTGACGCTCGCTCTGCAACAATACCAGTTTAAGATCGTACATGTCTCAGGGCAGCAAAACATTATTGCTGACGCTCTATCAAGGTCATCACAAGGTTTAACAAAAGAGATTGAAGTAATTAATTCCTCAGAATTCCCTGTATTGCTGCTGCAGGAAAATCCATTTAAGACTACGTCAATTTGTGTGTGCATATGGCCCAGTTACAGAAAAAGGATGCTCAATGGGGAAGTGTCAATCAAAGGTTACAACAGCAACCTTCGGATCAGATGGCAAATTATTACAAGCTGGTAAATGGCGTATTATTTTTCCGCTGTGGAAGGCCAAACAAAGTCCGTTGGTGTGTTTGTATACCTGAGGCGCAAATAGAGAAACTTGTATGGTTCACTCATTTAACCTGGGGACATTTCGGTGCGACAAAATGTGCAGACAAGATAAGTGGGTACTGTTATTTTCCCAACATGAAGCGCAGAGTGCATGAGGTCTTAAAGAGATGCATAATCTGTCAAAAAACAAAGCCGGATTCGAAAGGAACTAAGCATCCATTATGCTCTATATTAGTACAAAAACCAAAAGAATTAATTTCGTGCGACCTGTGTGGACCGTTACCGACGTCAAGAGGTGGTGTTAAATATGTGTTGGCATTTCTCGATGTGTGTACGAAATATGTGAAACTATACCCGATAAAGGCGGCTACAGCCAAAGTAATTGTATTAAGATTGATAAGGGATTATCTTCCACATGTTGGTAGGCCTAAGGCGATCATAACAGACAATGCTAAAATATTCACGGGACTCCGATGGAAGCAGACTTTGTCTCAAGTCGGTGTGAAACATATACTAACATCATTTTACCACCCGCAAGGCAATTTGGTTGAGAGGATTTTTAGAGAATTCAATCGATTTATGAGGACGTATTGCCATAATAAGCAAACTGCGTGGGCAAATTATGTGGAAGAGTTTGAGCAGATATACAATAACATGCCCCACTTCTCAACTGGATATACACCTCGTGAATTGATGTTCGGAGCAAAAGAGGAAAACTTCTGGACTGACGATATCCTCAAAACCCAGGAAACTGAGATGCCTTGGGAAGAAAAAATAAGACAAGCTATCATAAATATGACGAAACAGGCTGATCAAAGAAAACAACGATATGACAAATTAATCAAAAGGGTGGTACTAGTTAAACGACATACCAAATCATCCGTAATAAAGAAAAGTATAAAGAAATGGGAGTTACTATATACTGGACCACACATTATCCTACAAATTCCGAATCTGGGGGCTTATCTGTTAGCATACCCGGGATCGAATAAAATAAAAGGGTTATTTCTCATAACGACTTAAAAAAATATAATGAAGATTAGAAGATAGTGAGGAATAGTGTTCCGAGTGACAGAAATGAACGCTCGTAAAAAACATAATAATAAACTGTGTGTGTGTAGTGATAGAAACCTTTAAATTGAAATAGTTAATCAGTGACATAGAGTATAGAAATAGTGACTAACTATTAATATCAAGTGTTGTAAAGAAGATAGTGGAGATAGGCTTCACCTGTGGTTTGGGTGAACATAGAACTTTAGCATTGCTAATGTCATCAAGAATGATTAAGGATGTAACTGACCTTCAAGAAGAATGAAATGTTTCCCGCAAATGACGCGGAATAATCAAAAGAGGTTCCGAGTGAATATTCATATATAATCTCATGTGAACGCTTACATGTGTAAACGTGTGAAGGAATGTGTTGTGGTAGTGAATCGTGAGTGACGGTTAACGCCGCAAAGATAATTTCCCGCGCAAAACAGTTGACGTCGGCGCGAGAATTAAAATCGATATAGACGATACAGATAAGCTTTGTAAGAGACTCGCACTAAACGCTAGGATAAACTGATTCATGTTGAACTCTAAAAGGAATAGGTGTTATAATTAGAAGTTAAGAGTTTTTAATTTATTAATGAATGATTAAAGAAAGTAATATTCATAGATTCAGTAGTAATTTAATGGTTCGTGTTCGTTTGGGAATTTTGTGTGAAAAATCCATTTCCATATATGAGCATGGATGAACACCGTATGAATCAGAGAGTAATTGAAAGAAGCGAATCCGCATTCCTCAATGCTAATAACTTTTACATTTCAGCACTCAAGCGAAGAAATATATGTATTTAGAATAAAAAGTTTTGAGTATAGCTAAATTATATGACTTATCAAGGAAATATGGATGATGTCTTGGTATAAAATGAACTACACTTTCCATTATTCGATGATTTGAATCCAAAATCTATAGTAAGTTACATGAATCCTTTAAATTACGAAGAACAAATCAGTGATAGAAAATGTGTTAGAACGTTTGGACTTATAAGCACAAGTGGGGAGGCAAAGTCAAAAGGTGTATTCAAACCAGAGTAAATCGGATGATGCTTTTGGCAACATCATTAGTTACTGGTTGAATTCCTTGAAGTACGTCGTAACAAAAAGGATCCATGAAGCCATAGGGATTTTGCTTTCAAAAAGGAGAATCTTGGACGGTGCAACCTAATCAGTTCTCTTACAGGAAGAGTTTTCCTTTTGGTCATTGCTAATTCTTTTGGAATGAATTTTGCATGTGAATTCGAGTGTCCCTGTTCCTTCTACTCTTCCCATTGTGGGCCGCGTAGAAGATCAACTACAGAGGGGGCCGCGTAGAAGACCGACTACAAATGTGGACGTCGGGGACCTGCAAGACCCGGGGGAGTTTAGCACCGCAAGATATTGTACCAGGAGCAAGACTATAAAACGAGAATTCACGTTATTTATTGTAAAACGTTTTTTTTTTTGCTAGGGGCACAAACCACTCTTCTCCAAATCGTTATACAAATTGATCCCTCTCTTTCCTTTAGAGATCTATTACAAAATTATATTTTTTTTCTTCTATAGGCTTTCCTATCTTCTATGTACCGTAGGCTGGGGGTCTAGGCTTAAGAGGTTTTCCAAGGTTTCCCTGCTTAAGAAAGTTCCCGAATGGGTAGACCCTTGCATCAGTTCATGAAAGATCATCTTCCTTGGTTGTGCACAGCAAATATAACGCCTAGATGCACGTAAAAGCAATCCAGCTGCGGTACCGGTCTCTTCATTTCTTCTGTCTTCAACATTTCTTTTCTTCGTCTGTCTCAAATATAATATTCTTTTTCAGTCGGAGGACTGACAATCATCACTTCCGGGTTATCCACGCTAATAGATAGCTCGCGAAGTTTGTTCGGTGAATCAAAATTGAGCTCACAAACTTCGCTCGCTGCGAGGGGCATTGTAATCTCCCCACGGAAAATTACCCTCTACCACGCAATAATTAATAATGGTCAACCAAATCATCCACATGTATTTACGTAAGAAAAGTATCTGATCAGATTTTCTAGGAATATATGCGCCGACAGCTCGTCGACGCCAAGGTATATTTCTAGTACGTTTATTCTTCGGAACAACAGAGGTACAGAAATGTATGCTACATGGTTATTATAGTGGGAGAAACGAACAGCTTCGGAAGTATCGGTTGGAAGATTTTCGGATTGCTAAAAGAGATTTATTTACTCTTTTTCGCGCTAAAGCGAGCTAGGAAAGTTTGTGCCGCTAGCGTGATCGATAAAGAGAAAGAAAAACCTGTAAAAGAAAATTACATAAGACTTGGAACCAACAGAAAACGGAACATGTACGGAAATGGATTCAATATACAATTTTCCTCAGAAATAAGGTTTGTGACCATTTTATTCTAGAGTGAATGACGAATGAGTTCTCTGTCTGAACCATTGATGATTGTCTGGGCCCTGTAATTAATTGGGAAGTTTCAGCTGTGACGAAGAGAGCCTGCAATCTCTGAGTTTTTTGAAATCGTCCAAAAAGGCTTCGTCCACACCTGAAATTTTAGATCTGTCGTAAACTGAACGAATTGTTCAAACGATCGATTTTCCCAACTGAATGCAGCGCTTAATAATAATAACAAATGTAAAGATCTTTTCTAGCAAGCCAGCCGCTGAATATTAAGACGAAGGGCTCCACCAGAGATTCTACTAGGCTGATTTCACGTAAATAATATATTTAAACTGTACACAGATAGAGGACAGAGAGAGAGAGAGAGAGAGTGAGAGAATCCTCCATTAGCATAATTGTTTCTCTGTCTTTTCACGGATCAGCCTAACTAGAAAACACGAAGCCCTGACTTTATTGTACCGATTTATGTGTGAGAGGGAAAGAGCGATAAAGGCGACAGATACACTTCTGTACAGACAAAACATTACACCAAGTTAGCGGCAAGCTGCATTCACATAGACTTTCAACATTTACAAAAGCAGAGTAGAATTCATTATACCAGCACTAATGTTGAGTCCGAAAGGAACTACAGTAAATTGGTAACTTCTTCCGGCATAAATGAAAGCTGTATATTTCCTTGACAACTCGTCCAGCTTGACCTGCCAATAAGAACTCCGCAAATCGATGCTCGTCAAATATTTGACATCCTGGAACCGTTGTATCAGCTCGTCTATGTTTTCCGGATGTGTTCTCACTGGAATTATGATTTTATTTATTTCCCTGGCGTCGAGTACCAGTCTCACAGTTCCATTTGCTTTTGGCACGACCAACAATGGGGAGCAGTATGGGCTTGTAGAGGGTTCGATCAAACCCCATTTCAACATGCGATCTATTTCTTTTTTAACTTGAGCCCTTAACCTCCAGGGAACAGGATAGAAAGTTCTACAATACGTTTCGGGTGGCTTAACGTAGAGATGGCATATGTATCCCTTAATAACTCCTGGCCTTTCGTCAAACACGTTTTCATACACTAATAATAATTCTTTGAGCTGCTATTTCTGATCTTCAATAATGCAGTCGGATTCATTTAACTTCTCATACACTAATTGAGCGAAATCTCCTTTTACTTGGAACTCATTCTTCACGAGCTGTTTAGAATTTTGTGCAGTTCTGATTACTTGCAGACTGATCCCACTATTATATTTTCTGGTAAGACTTTCTTTTTTCAACAAGTCCAACTCAATTTCTTGTTTATTTACATTTAACCAAATTTTTCCTGTTTTAAAATCTATTCTGCATCCGTATTGACGTAGGCTGTCGACTCCGATAATGCAGTCTACCACCAAATTTTTAACAACAAGGAATGTGCTTAATATTGCTACATTTCCGACTTCTACACTAAGTAGTGACTGCACTTTTACATTAGCCGATCTAGCTCCAACGGCGCCTATTATTCTGCAATTTTGAACTGGAAAAATTGGTACTCGTCTTATATTTCTGATCTTGTTGAATAGAGCCTCCGAAATAACATTTGTGGTTGCAGCTGTGTATAAAACCGCCACTATAGGTACAGTCTCCAAAATGACTTGCACTTCGGCTACTGTCACCTGTTCCTTATCCTCATCTTGGGGTTCTAAGTCCTCGGTCAATTCATCTGCCAGTAATCGTCCATCACTATACGTTAGCATTGGTACACATATCCTGTTGCCCCTCAACCAATTGTTGACCGCTCCTCCGGGGCACGAGTGGGTCCTTACAAGTTTGTTGGATTTTGATTCGCCTGGTGGTTGACATCGTCCGTCACTTCGGTAATTACCGGTTGATTCGTAGATGTCCGTCCCCACTGATGTTGGTTATTTGAGTTTATTCCCCCCGGTTGATTCCACTTTCTATTATCGTTATTGTTCCAGGCTTGCGGTCTGAAATTCCTTTCGTTCCCCCATACGGGATTGTATCTTTTCCCATTCCTGTTGTTCCTTGGATAGCCCCTCGCAAGACTATTGCCGGTATTATTGTTGAAATTTTGAGGGGTTTCTCCACTATTTATCGATCTCTGTGCGTTCCCTTGCCTACCATTTGGCGGAGGTTCTATCTCCCTATATTGGAATCTGTTGTTACGGGCTTTCTGGTTGCTCTCTCCTATAATGTCTATATGATCTAACGTCGTGAGGAACGACTCCATGTCTTTTTCGTTCCCGTAAATTAATTGATTCCGGATGTCAGTTGGTAATCTTGCCTTAAGTATGTTTATTATGTCTGGCAAAGGCATAGGTCTGTCCCAATATCTAGTTTTGTTTATATATTTTTCAAAATACTTCCTAAGGCTTCCTTTTGAAAAAGAGAAAGGCTCTGGGTAGAGCACCTCCTGCCTTAGGCGTTCCTGTACCCCTTCTGACCAGAATTTTGCTAAAAACGCTTTCTCAAAATCGTCATATGTCGAGCATACAGAAGTCATGTCCGAGGCCCAGATCGCTCCCGAACCTTGTATATACCCCGTAACGAATCTGATCTTCTGCCACTCCGACCAATTTCTAGGTAGCACTCCTCTAAAACTTCGAATAAAAACAATCGGATGAACCCCCCTTTTGTCAGTGTTAAAAATCTGAAATTGCCGATGCTTTATCATTTTTTCTTCAGCATGGGAAAGACTTTCGTAATCTCCGTCAGATAAAACTTCACGCGAACAACTAGCTCGAGGCAATTTAATATTCGAGTTACTCACACAAGTCGGTATTATGTGCGAATGTGCAGTAACTGGCTCTATCGTCGCTGCCGACTTCTGCTGCTGGCCTGTATTCATTTGTTCTGAGCCTTGTTGTGAAACGCGTATCGACTCTGCTATCGTTTGTTTCCAATGCTCGAAATCAGCCCCTAACTGCTGTCGCACTTCCTCAAGTCCTTTCGCAAACAAATTCTCTTCCTGTTTGCCACATAGACTCTGGAATGCTGCTTTAACATTTTGCTCAACGTTTTCACACATTAGCCTTTTGTTTTCTAATGTGATTTCGGATAATTTACCCGTTAATACATTAATCTGGTGATCTATAACGTCTTGACGTTCTGTCAGATGTTCCACACTTTCCTTTAGGTGCGTCTGCGTACGTGCCAACTCAGGAAGTTGCGCAATTGCACATGACATGGCATCTTGCTTTTGTACTAACTGCGGAACCATTTCCATCTGTTCGCGTACGGTATCTATCTTAATCGCCACATACTCCTTCATTTCTACACGTACGCGGTGAGTAGATTCCTCACATTGAGCTTTCACCAATTCTATTTGTGCAGTTAATTTTCGTTCCGTCTCTTCGGCCTGATCTTTAAGTTCCTTTGTCTTCGCCTCTATACGCTGCTCTAATTCGGAAAAACTGTCGTGTAACTGCAGCTTAATCTCAGCTTTCAGATTTTCCTGCCCCACATTAACTGAGGCGAACTTCGCGTTAATGTCAATTTTTAGATTTTCTTGCCCCTCAGTAACTGAGGCTAATTTCGTATTCATATTATTCATGGTCTCAGTTAACATCTGCATCTGCCTCATGATAATGACCAATGGATCTAATCCATGTTGCGTACTTGCTGTTACATCTCCAGCCGTGTCTACAGGGCGTTCTATCGCGCTATCTGTAGCGATCGGTTCTACAACACTTCTTACTGCATCACTATTATCCGTGCTAACAGCTGAGGGCTGTTGCGTGTTGCTCTGCTCTGCTTGACTCATCGTAAACATAGCCCTAGTTAAAACCATATAAATGTTCTATCGTCAATATGTATATATGTCCCTTCACACAAGAATACTTCTGTGGCTACTTTCTTATAGTATATACAGGTAAATGCAAACAGGGCAGGTCAATCAAACTACGTCTGGCATGAGCACAATCAGTAAATGTTCAAATCTACGTCTATTTCCTCAATACTAGCAAGCTTTAATAAAAATTTATAGAACTGGCCTTGTTTTCTGCGCCCAGCGTGTTGCTTTTATTTGTAGATGGACTTAATTGGGCTGCGAGTATTTCTTCTCTTTTCCAAGTTAAGTTGTCTCGTCGTAGTTCACATGAAACAGAGGACAAAATTATTTTAACAACGTCCAAAAACGTGTCCTGTCACGGATTGGCCATTATAATGAGTTCTACTCTACTTTTGTAAATGATGAAAGTCTGTTTGTGAATGCAGCTTGCCGCTAACTTGGTGTAATGTTTTGTCTGTACAGAAGTGTATCTGTCGCCTTTCTTACTCTTTCACCCTCACACATAAATCGGTACAATTAAGTCAGGGCTTCGTGTTTTCTTATTAGGCTGATCCGTGAAAAGAAGGCAAACAATTATGCTAATGGAGGATTCTGAGTAATTTCTCGAATTTCATTCGCTCTCTCTCTCTCTCTCTCTGTCCTTTATCTGTGTACAGTTTAAATATATTAATTACGAGAAATCAGCCTAGTCGAATCTCTGGTGGAGCCCATCGTCTTAATATTCAGCGGCTGGCTTGCTAGAAAAGATCTTTACATTTGTTATTATTATTAAGCGCTGCATTCAGTTGGGAAAATGGATCGTTTGAACAATTCGATCAGTTTACGACAGATCTAAAATTTCAGATGTGGACGAAGTCTTTTTGGACGATTGCGTCGCTATGAAATACTATGGGTTCTATGTCTTATCCTTCTCAACCTAGTAACGTTTCTATGGACACGAAAGGATTATCTTTTGGGATACGAATATCTCCTTTCCGATGCACAATTCCCTCATTACTGCATCACTCGCTCCATCACATTGACGAATTACCAACGAAATGGCGTCGCTATGAAATACTATGGGTTCTATGCCTTCTCCTTCTAAATCGAGTAACGTTTCTATTGAAACGACAGGTTTTTCTTTTGGGATACGAGTATTTCCTTTCAGATGCACTATTCCTTCTTTACTGCATCCCTCGCTCCCTCACATTGACGAATTAACACAAAAAATGCGTCGGTATGAAATACTATGGGTTCTATGACTTCTCCTTCTAAATCCAGTAACGTTTCTATTGAATCGACAGGATTTTCTTTTGGAATACGAGTATCTCCTTTCCGATGCACAATTCCCTCATTACTGCATCCCTCACTCCCTCACATTGACGATTTAACACAGACATTGCGTTGCTATGAAATACTATGGGATCTATGACATCTCCTTCCCACTCGAGTAACGTTTCTATGGAAACGACAAGATTTTCTTTTGGGATACGACTATCTTCTTTCCGATGCTCAATTCCTTCTGTACTGCATGCTTCGCTCCCTCACATTGACGATTTAACACAGAAATTGCGTCGCTAAGAAATACTATGGTTTCTACGGCTTCTGCTTCTAAATAGAGTAACGTTTCTATGGAAACGACAGGGTGTTCTTTTGGGAAACGAGTTTTTCCTTTCCGATGCACAATTCCTTCTTTACTGCATCCCTCACTCCCTCACACTGACGAATTAACACAGACATTGCGTTGCTATGAAATACTATGGGATCTATGACATCTCCTTCCCACTCGAGTAACGTTTCTATGGAAACGACAAGATTTTCTTTTGGGATACGACTATCTCCTTTCCGATGCACTATTCCTTCTTTACTGCATTCCTCGCTCCCTCACATTGACGAATTAAGACAGAAATTGATCGCTATGAAATACTATGGGTTCTATGACTTCTCCTTCTAAATCGAGTAACGTTTCAATGGATACGACAGGATTTTCTTCTGGGATACGACTATCTCCTCTCCGATGCACTATTCCTTCTTCACTGCATCCCTGGTGTGATATTCGCTATTTTTGACTACATCAAAACAGCAAATACGAGCAGGTAATACTTTCAGCCAGATGGCACATACTTGTTTGAAAATAATGATTAATGTATAATGAGACGTCGCATGGCGACGGTAGAATTTTCTAGATAATGTAATTCGTCGTCTTTGGGCGGCAAACAGAAAAATACGGATAGATATGCGATCCTTCACTATTTTGTTCGCTGGAGAACAAATGAAGCCTTGAGCGCTAAAAAGACTTGTACTGTTTTCTCAAGTAAGACGGACGCAGATATGTGGCAGTCTGATCTAATTTTTTACTAAATGTATAAAAACGTGTGATGTCTGAGTATGAGTGAAGTGTAAAGAACTGTTACAACTTACCGTGACGACGCACGAGCGACTCAAAGAAGGCAATGGTCATATAAATAAGCGCTCAGAGGACATGATACCGACATAAAAATCTACCGTCATTTTAGTACTAAGCTTAAGGTACGATATATGTTTTCGTTTATAATAAATATTTGTTCTGGGAATACTGAATTATTTAGCAGTGCTCATTCCCATCATCTCCTCAGTATTATTTTCATTTTAATTATGCATTTTGCTAAGATTACAGACACCAAGATCAGCAGTCCAATGTGTGTGTTACATTGATAAAAAGAAACCGGTTTTATCGTCTTCTTGCATCAGCTTCAATATTGAATTTCCCTTTTGTGTGATGTTACAGTTGTTTTTGCGCCCTTAAGAACTTTCTGGTCCCTTAGGAAATTGTTTTGTCATAACAATAACTTCACAACCGGGTATGATCGTATCTACGATCATGAAGTAATTAGAAAGACGATAATGCGATTTCTTAATCAATAGCCCGCTAGTTGTGACTGCCTCATGCCACGCGAAACTGCAAGTAAATACTATTCACATCTCATAATGCAATATTTTATGACAAAGTTCAATCCATGATTCTTACGCCAAATGTGATTGATAAAACAGTAAACTAAATCTCAATTTCCAACTTTCCATTGAATAACAACATCACTTCTATTCTGTAACATCACACTGGCTCCCTCACATTGAGGAAGTAACACGGAAATTGCGTCGCTATGAAAAAATTTGGGTTCTATGACTTCCCCTTCTAAATCGAGTAACGTTTCTATGGAAACGACAGGATTTTCTTTTGGGATACGAGTATTTCATTTACGATGCACTATTCCTCCTTTACTGCATGCTTCGCTCCCTCACATTGACGAATTAACACATAAATTGCGTCGCTATGAAATACTAAGGGTGCTATGACTTCTCCTCCTAAATCGAGTAACGTTTCTATGGAATCGACAGGATTTTCTTTACGGATACGAGTATCTCCTCTCTGATGCACTATTCCTTCTTTACTGCATGCATCGGTCCCTCACATTGACGAATTAACACAGAAATTGCGTCGCTATGAAATACTAAGTGTTTTATAACTTCTCCTTCTAAATCGAGTAACGTTTCTATGGAAAAGAAAGGATTTTCTTTTGGAATACGAGTATCTCCTTTCCGATGCACTATTCCCTCTGTACCGCAACCTTCGCTCAATCACATTGACGATATAACACACATATTGCGTCGCTATGAAATAGTATGGGTTCTATGACTTCTCCTTCAAAATAGAGTAACGTTTCTATGGAAACGACGGGTATTTCTTTTGGGATACGAGTGTCTCCTTTCCGATGCACTATTCATTCTTTACTGAATCCCTCGCTAACTCACAGCGACGAATGAACACAGAAATTGATCGCTATGAAATGCTATTGTTTCTATGACTTCTCCTTCTAAATCGAGTAACGTTTCTATGGAAACGACAGGATTTTCTTTTGGGATACGAGTATTTCCTTTTCGATGCACTATTCGTTCTTTACTGCATCCCTCGCTCCCTCACATTGACGAATGAACACAGAAATTGCGTTGCTATGAAATACTATGGGTTCTATGACATCTCCTTCCAACTCGAGTGAGTTTTCTATGGAAACGACAGGATTTTCTTCTAGGATACGATCATCTCCTTTCCGATGCACCATTCCTTCTTTACTGCATCCTCGCTCAATCACATTGACGAATTAACACAGAAATTGCGTCGCTATGGAATACTATGGGTTCTATTCTTTCTCCTTCTAAATCTAGTAACGTTTCTATGGAAACGACAGGATTTTCTTTTGGGATACGAATATCTCCTTTCCATTGCACTATTCCATCTTTACTGCATCACAACAATACTATGGGTTCTATTCTTTCTCCTTCTAAATCTAGTAACGTTTCTATGGAAACGACAGGATTTTCTTTTGGGATACGAATATCTCCTTTCCATTGCACTATTCCATCTTTACTGCATCACTCGCTTAACACAGAAATTGCGTCGCTATGAAATACTATGTGTTCTATGCCTTCTCCATCTAAATCGAGTAACGTTTTTATGGAATGGAAAGGATTTTAATTTGGGATGCGAGTATCTCCTTTCCGATGCACTGTTCCTTCTTCACTGCATCCCTCGCTCCCTCACATTGACGAATAAACACAGAAATTGCGTCGCTATGATATACGACGGATTCTATGACTTCTCCTTCTAAATCGGGTAACGTCTCAATGTAAAGGAATGGATTTTCTTTTGGGATACGACTATCTCCTCTCTGATGCACTATTCCTTCCGTACTGCATGCATCGCTCCCTCACATTGACGAATTAACACAGAAATTGCGTCGCTATGAAATACTATGTGTTTTATGACTTCTCCTTCTAAATCGTGTAACGTTTCTATGGAAACGACAGGATTTTCTTTTGGAATACGAGTATCTCCTTTCCGATGCACTATTCCCTCTGTACTGCAACCCTCGCTCCCTCACATTGACGATATAACACAGAAATTGCGTCGCTATGAAATATTATGGGTTCTATGACTTCTCCTTGTAAATAGAGTAATGTTTCTATGGAAACGACGGGTATTTCTTTTGGCATACGAGTGTCTCCTTTCCGATGCACTATTCAATCTTTACTGCATCCCTCGCTCCCTCACATCGACGAATTAACACAGAACTTGATCGCTATGAAATGCTATTCGTTCTATGACTGCTCCTTCTAAATCGAGTATCGTTTCTATGGAAACGACGGGATTTTCTTTTGGGATACGACTATCTCTTTTCCGATGCTCTATTCCTTCTCTACTGCAACCCTCGCTCCCTCACATTGACGAAATAACACAGAAATTGCGTCGCTATGATATACTATGGGTTCTATGTCTCCTCCTAAATCGAGTAACGTTTCTATGGAAACGACTGGATTTTCTTTTGCGATACGAGTATCTCCTCTCCGATGCACTATTCCATCTTTAATGCATCCCTGGCTCCATCACATTGAGGAAGTAAAACAGAAATTGCGTCGCTATGAAAAAATTTGTGTTCTATGACTTCTTCTTCTAAATCGAGTAATGTTTCTATGGATACGACAGGATTTTCATTTGGGATACAAGTAACTCCTCTACGATGCACTTTTCCTTCTTTACTGCATGCATCGCTCCCTCACATTGACAAATTAACACAGAAATTGCGTCGCTATGAAATACTGTGGGTTCTATGACTTCTCCTTCTAAATCGAGTAACGTTGCTATGGAAATGACAGGATTTTCTTTTGGAATACGAGTACCTCCTTTCCGAAGCACTATTCCTTCTGTACTGCATCCCTAGCTCCCTCACATTGACGATTTAACAGAGAAATTGCGTCGCAATGAAATACTATGGGTTCTATGACTTCTCCTTCTAAATAATGTTTCTATGGAAACGACAGGATTTTCTTATGGGATACGACTATCTCCTTTACGATGCTCTATTCCTACTTAACTGCATCCCTCGCTCCCTCACATTGACGAATTAACACAGAAATTGCGTCGCTATGAAATACTATGGGTTCTTTGACTTCTCCTTCTAAATGGAGTAACGTTTCTATGGAAATGATAGGATTTCTTTACGGATACGAGTATCTCCTCTCCGATGCACTATTCCTTCTTTACTGCATCCATGGCTCCCTCACATAGAGGAAGTAACACAGAAATTGCGTCGCTATGAAAAATTTTCGGTTCTATGATTTCTACTTCTAAATCGAGTAACTTTTCTATGGAAACGACTGGATTTCCTTTTGGAATACGAGTATCTCATTTACGATGCATTATTCCTTCTTTACTGCAAGCATCGCTCCCTCACATTGACGAATTAACACAGAAATTGCGACGCTATGAAATATTAAGGGTGCTATGACTTCTCCTTCTAAATCGAGTAAGGTTTCTATGGAATCGACGGGATTTTCTATTGGGATACGACTATCTCTTTTCCGATGCACTATTCCTTCTTTACTGCATCCCTCGCTCCCTCACATTGAGGAATTAACACAGAAATTGCGTCGCTATTAAATACTATGGGTTCTATGTCTTATCCTTCTCAACCTAGTAACGTTTCTATGGACAAGAAAGGATTATCTTCTGGGATACGAATATCTCCTTTCCGATGCACAATTCCCTCTTTACTGCATCACTCGCTCCATCACATTGACGAATTACCACAGAAATGGCGTCGCTATGAAATACTATGGGTTCTATGACTTCTCCTTCTAAATCGAGTAACGTTTCTATTGAAACGACAGGATTTTCTTTTGGGATACGAGTATTTCTTTTCAGATGTGCTATTCCTTCTTTACTGCATCCCTCGCTCCCTCACATTGACGAATTAACACAGATATTGCGTCACTATGAAATACTATGGGTCCTATGACTTTTCCATCTTAATGGAGTAATGTTTCTATGGAAACGACAGGATTTTGTTTTGGTATACGGGTATTTCCTTTCCGATGCACTAATTCTTCTTTACTGCATCCCTCGCTTTCTCACTTTGACGAATTAACAGAGAAATTGATCGCTATGAGTTTCTATGGGTTCTATGACTTCTCCTTCAAATTCAAGTACCGTTTCTATGGAAACGACAGGATTTTCTTTTGGGATACTTGTATCTCCTTTCCGATGCTCAATTCCTTCTTTACTGCATCCCTCCCTCCCTCACACTGACGAATTAACACAGAAATTGATCGCTAAGAGATACTATGGGTTCTATGACTTCTCCTTCTACATCTAGTAACGGTTCTATGGAAACTACAGGATTTTCTTTTGGGATACGACTATCTCCTTTCCGATGCATTATTATTTCTCTACTGCATCCCTAACTCCCTCACATTGACGAATTAACACAAAAAATGCGTCGGTATGAAATACTATGGGTTCTATGGCTTCTCCTTCTAAATCCAGTAACGTTTCTATTGAATCGACAGGATTTTCTTTTGGAATACGAGTATCTCCTTTCCGATGCTCAATTCCTTCTGTACTGAATGCTTCGCTCCCTCACATTGACGATTTAACACAGAAATAGCGTCGCTAAGAAATACTATGGTTTCTACGGCTCCTGCTTCTAAATAGAGTAACGTTTCTATGGAAACGACAGGATTTTTTGTGAGATACGACTATCTCCATTCCGATGAATTATTCCTTCTTTACGGCATCCCTCGCACCCCTACACTGACGAATTAATACAGATATTGATCGGTATCAAATACTATGGTTACTATGACTTCTACTTCTTAATCGAGTAACGTTTGTATGGAAACGAGGGGATTTTCTTTTGGGATACGAGTATTTCCTTTCCGATGCACAATTCCTTCTTTACCGCATCCCTCACTCCCTCACATTGACGAATTAACACAGACATTGCGTTGCTATCAAATACTATGGGATCTATGACATCTCCTTCCCACTCGAGTAACGTTTCTATGGAAACGACAAGATTTTCTTTTGGGATACGACTATCTCCTTTCCGATCCACTATTCCATCTATACTGCATTCCTCGCTCCCTCACATTGACGAATTAACACAGAAATTGCGTCGCTATGAAATACTATGGGTTCTTTGACTTCTCCTTCTACATGGAGTAACGTTTCAATGGATACGACAGGATTTTCTTTTGGGATACGACTATCTCCTCTCCGATGCACTATTCCTTCTTTACTGCATCCCTGGTGTGATATTCGCTATTTTTGACTACATGAAAACAGCAAATACGAGCAGTTAATACTTTCAGCCAGATGGCACATACCTGTTTGAAAATAATGATTAATGTATAATGAGGCGTCGCATGGCGACGGTAGAATTTTCTAGATAATGTAATTCGTCGTCTTTGGGCGGCAAACAGAAAAATACGGATAGATATGCGATCCTTCACTATGATGTTCGCTGGTGAACAAATGAAGCCTTGAGCGCTAAAAAGACTTGTACTGTTTTCTCAAGTAAGACGGACGCAGATTTGTGGCAATCTGATCTAATTTTTTACTAAATGTATATAAACGTTTGATGGCTGAGTTTGAGTGAAGTGTAAAGAACTGTTATAACTTACCGTGACGACGCACGAGCGACTCAAAGAAGACAATGGCCATATAAATAAGCGCTCAGTGGAAATGATACAGACATAAAAATCTACCGTCATTTTAGTACTAAGGTACTTAAGGTACGATATATGTTTTAGTTTATAATAAATATTTGTTCTGGGAATACTGAATCATTTAGCAGTGCTCATTCCTATCATCTCCTCAGTATTATTTTCATTTTAATTATGCATTTTGCTAAGATTACAGACACCAAGATCAGCAGTCCAATGTGTGTGTTACTTTGATAAAAAGAAAACTGTTTTATCGTCTTCGTGCATCAGCTTTAATAATGAATTTCCCTTTTGTGTGATGTTACAGTTGTTTTTGCGCCCTTAAGAACTTTCTGGTCCCTTAGGAAATTGTTTTGTCATAACAATAACTTCACAACCGGGTATGATCGTATCTACGATCATGAAGTAATTAGAAAGACGATAATGCGATTTCTTAATCAATAGCCCGCTAGTTGTGACTGGCTCAAGCCACGCGAAACTACAAGTAAATACTATTCACATCTCATAATGCAATATTTTATGACAAAGTTCAATCCATGATTCTTACGCCAAATGTGATTGATAAAACAGTAAGCTAAATCTCAATTTCCAACTTTCCATTGAATAACAACATCACTTCTATTCTGTCACATCACACTGAATCCCTCACATTGAGGAAGTAACACGGAAATTGCGTCGCTATGAAAAAATTTGGGTTCTATGACTTCCCCTTCTAAATCGAGTAACGATTCTATGGAATCGACAGGATTTTCTTTTGGGATACGAGTATCTCATTTACGATGCACTATTCCTTCTTTACTGCATGCATCGCTCCTTCACATTGACGAATAAACACATAAATTGCGTCGCTATGAAATACTATGGGTGCTATGACTTCTCCTTCTAAATCGAGTAACGTTTCTATGGAATCGACAGGATTTTCTTTAGAGATACGAGTATCTCCTCTCTGATGCACTATTCCTTCTGTACTGCATGCATCGCTCCCTCACATTGACGAATTAACACAGAAATTGCGTCGCTATGAAATACTATGTGTTTTATGACTCCTCCTTCTACATCGTGTAACGTTTCTATGGAAACGACAGGATTTTCTTTTGGAATACGAGTATCTCCTTTCCGATGCACTATTCCCTCTGTACTGCAACCCTCGCTCCCTCACATTGACGATATAACACAGAAATTGCGTCGCTATGAAATATTATGGGTTCTATGACTTCTCCTTCAAAATAGAGTAAAGTTTCTATGGAAACGACGGGTTTTTCTTTTGGGATCCGAGTGTCTCCTTTCCGATGCACTATTCAATCTTTACTGCACCCCTCGCTCCCTCACATCGACGAATTAACACAGAAATTGATCGCTATGAAATGCTATTCGTTCTATGACTGCTCCTTCTAAATCGAGTAACGTTTCTATGGAAACGACAGGATTTTCTTTTGGGATACGAGTATTTCCTTTCCGATGCACTATTCTTTCTTTACTGCATCCCTCGCTCCCTCACATTAACGAATGAACACAGAAATTGCGTTGCTATGACATACTATGGGTGCTATGACATCTCCTTCCTACTCGAGTGACTTTTCTATCGAAACGACTGGATTTTCTTTTGGGATACGACCATCTCCTTTCCGATGCACCATCCCTTCTTTACTGCATCCTCGCTCCCTCACAGTAACGAATTAACACAGAAATTGCGTCGCTATGAAATACTATGGGTTCTATGTCTCCTCCTAAATCGAGTAACGTTTCTATGGAAACGACTGGATTTTCTTTTGCGATATAAGTATCTCCTCTCCGATGCACTATTCCATCTTTAATGCATCCCTGGCTTCATCACATTGAGGAAGAAAAACAGAAATTGCGTCGCTATGAAAAAATTTGTGTTCTATGACTTCTTCTTCTAAATCGAGTGACGTTTCTATGGAAACGACAGGATTATCATTTGGGATACAAGTATGTCCTCTACGATGCACTTTTCCGTCTTTACTGCATGCATCGCTCCCTCACATTGACAAAATAACACAGAAATTGCGTCGCTATGAAATACTGTGGGTTCTATGACTTCTCCTTCTAAATAATGTTTCTATGGAAACGACAGGATTTTCTTATGGGATACGACTATCTCCTTTCCGATGCTCTATTCCTACTTTACTGCATCCCTCGCTCCCTCACATTGACAAATTAACACCGAAATTGCGTCGCTATGAAATACTATGGGTTCTATGACTGCTCCTTCTAAATCGTGTAACGTCTCAATGGAAACGACAGGATTTTCATTTGGGATACGAGTATGTCCTTTAGGATGCACTATTCCTTCTTTACTGCATCCGTAGCTCCTACACATAGACGAATTTACACAGAAATTGTGTCGCTATGAAATACTATGGGTTCTGTGTCTTCTCCTTCTAAATCTCGTAACGTTTCTATGGAAACGACAGGATTTTCTTTTGGGATACGACTATCTCCTTTCCAATACATTTTTCCTTCTTTACGGTATCCCTTGCACCCCCACATTGACAAATTAACACAGAAATTGATCGCTATGAAATACTATGGGTTCTATGACTTCTCCTTCGAAATCAAGTAACGTTTGTATGGAAACGACTGGATTTGTTTTGGGATACGAGTATTACTTTTCCGATGCACAATTTCTTCTATACTGTAGCCCTCGCTCCCTCACATTGACGAATTAACACAGAAATGGATCGCTATGAAATACTATGGGTTCCATGACTTCTCCTTCTGAATCGAGTAACGTTTCAATGGAATCGACAGGATTATCTTTCGGGATACGAGTATGTCCTCTCCGATGCATTATTCTTTCCTTACTGCATCCCTAGCTCCCTCACATTGAGGACGTAACACAGATATTGCGTCGCTATGAAATAATTCTTGTTCTATGACTTCTCCTTCTAAATCGAGTAACGTTTCTATGGAAACGACAGGATTTTCTTTTGGGATACGACTATCTCCCTTCCGATGCACTATTCCTTCTTTACTGCATGCAATGCTCCCTCAGATTAACGAATTAACACAAAAATTGCGTCGCTATGAAATACTGTGTGTTCTATGACTTCTCCTTCTAAATCGAGTAACGTTGCTATGAAAACGACAGGATTTTCTTTTGGAATATGAGTACCTCCTTTCCGATGCACTATTCCTTCTGTATTGCATCCCTCGCTCCCTCACATTGACGATTTAACACAGAAATTGCGTCGCTATGAAATACTATGGGTTCTATGACATCTCCTTCCAAATCGAGTGAAGTTTCAATGGAAACAACGGGATTTTCATTTGGGATACGAGTATCTCCTTTCCGATGCACTATTCCTTCTTTACTGCATGCATCGCTCCCTCACATTAACGAATTAACACAAAAATTGCGTCGCCATGAAATACTGTGTGTTCCATGACTTCTTCTTCTAAATCGAGTAACGTTGCTAAGGAAACGACAGGATTTCCTTTTGGGATACGAGTATCTCCTTTCCGATGCACTATTCCTTCTTTACTGTATCCCTAGCTCCCTCACATAGACGAATTAACACAGAAATTGCTTCGCTATGAAATACTATGGGTTCTATGTCTTCTCCTTCTAAGTCTCGTAATGTTTCTATGGAAACGACAGGATTTTCTTTTGGGATACGACTATCTCCTTTCCGATGCACAATTCCTTCATTACTGCATTCCTCGCTCCCTCACATTGACGAATTATCACAGCAATTGCTTCGGTGTGAAATACTATGGGTTTATTGACTTCTAATTGTAAATCTAGTAACGTTTCAATGGAAACGACAGAATATTCATTTGGGATACGACTATCTCCTTTCCGATGCACTATTCCCTTTTACTGCATCCCTCGCTCCCGCACATTGTCGAATTAACACTGAAATTGCGTCGCTATGAAATACTATGGGATTTACGACTTCTCCTTCTAAATCGAGTAACGTTTGTATGGAAACGACTGGATTTAATTTGGGATACGAGTATTACCTTTCCGATGCACAATTCCTTCTTTACTGCATCCCTCGCTCCCTCACATTGACGAATTAACACAGAAATTGCAGTGCTATGAAATACTATGGGTTCTAAGACATTTCCTTCCAACTCCAATAACGTTTCTATGGAAACGACAGGTTTTTCTTTTGGGATACGACTATCTCCTTTGCGATGCACTAGTCCTTCTTTACTGCATTCCTCGCTCCCTCACATTGACGAATTAACACAGAAATGGATCGCTATGAAATACTATGGGTTCCATGACTTCTCCTTCAGAATCGAGTAAGGTTTCAATGGAAACGACAGGATTATCTTTTGGGATACGAGTATGTGCTCTCCGATGCATTATACCTTCCTTACTGCATCCCTGGCTCCCTCACATTGAGGAAGTAACACAGATATTGCGTCGCTATGAAAAAATTTTTCTTCTATGACTTCTCCTTCTAAGTCGAGTAACGTTTCTATGGAAACAACAGGATTTTCTTTTGGGAGACGACTATCTCCTTTCCGATGCTCTATTCCTCCCTTACAGCATCCCTAGCTCCCTCACATAGACGAATTAACACAGAAATTGCGTCGCTATGAAATACTATGGGATCTATGACTTCTCCTTCTGATCGAGTAACGTTTTTATGGAATCGAAAGGATTTTCATTTGGGATTCGACTATCTCCTTTCCGAGGCATTTTTCCATCTTTACGGTATCCCTTGCACCCCCACATTGACGAATTAACACAGAAATTGATTGCTATGAATTACTCTGGGTTCTATGACTTCTCCTTCTAAATCGAGTAACGTTTGTATGGAAACGACAGGATTTTTTTTGGGATACGAGTATTACCTTTCCGATGCACAATTCCTTCTTTACTGCATCCCTCGCTCCCTCACATTGACGAATTAACACAGAAATTGCGTCGCTATGAAATACTACGGATTCTATGAGTTCTCCCTCTAAATCGAATTATGTTTCTATGGAAACTAAAGGATTTTATATTGGGATCCGTGTATCTCCATTCCGATGCATTATTCCATCTTTACTGCATCACTCGCTCCCTCACATTGACGAATTATAACAGAAATTGCGTCGCTATGAAGTACTATGTGTTCAATGACTTCTCCATCTAAATCGAGTAACGTTTCTGTGGAATGGACAAGATTTTCTTTTGAGATACGACTATCTCCTTTCCGATGCTCTATTCCTCCTTTACTGCATCCCTCGCTCCCTAACATTGACGAAATAACACAGAAATTGCGTCGATATGAAATACTATGGGTTCTATGTCTCCTCCTAAATCGAGTAACGTTTCTATGGAAACGACTGGATTTTCTTTTGCGATATAAGTATCTCCTCTCCGATGCACAATTCCATCTTTAATGCATCCCTGGCTCCATCACATTGAGGAAGAAAAACAGAAATTGCGTCGCTATGAAAAAATTTGTGTTCTATGACTTCTTCTTCTAAATCGAGTAACGTTTCTATGGAAACGACAGGATTATCATTTGGGATACAAGTATGTCCTCTACGATGCACTTTTCCGTCTTTACTGCATGCATCGCTCCCTCACATTGAAAAATTAACACAGAAATTACGTCGCTATGAAATACTGTGGGTTCTATGACTTCTCCTTCTAAATCGAGTAACGTTGCTATGGAAACGACAGGATTTTCTTTTGGGATAGGAGAATCTCTTTTCCGATGCACAATTCCTTCTTTACTGCATCCCTCGCTACCTCACATTGACGATTTAACAGAGAAATTGCGTCGCAATGAAATACTATGGGTACTAAGACTTCTCCTTCTAAATAATGTTTCTATGGAAACGACAGGATTTTCTTATGGGATACGACTATCTCCTTTCCGATGCTCTATTCCTACTTTACTGCATCCCTCGCTCCCTCACATTGACAAATTAACACAGAAATTGCGTCGCTATGAAATACTATGGGTTCTATGACTTCTCCTTCTAAATCGAGTAACGTCTCAATGGAAACGACAGGATTTTCATTTGGGATACGAGTATGTCCTTTAGGATGCTTTAGGATGCACTATTCCTTCTTTACTGCATCCCTAGCTCCTTCACATAGACGAATTTACACAGAAATTGTGTCGCTATGAAATACTATGGGTTCTGTGTCTTCTCCTTCTAAATCTCGTAACGTTTCTATGGAAACGACAGGATTTTCTTTCGGGATACGACTATCTCCTTTCCAATACATTTTTCCTTCTTTACGGTATCCCTTGCACACCCACATTGACAAATTAACACAGAAATTGATCGCTATGAAATACTATGGGTTCTATGACTTCTCCTTCGAAATCAAGTAACGTTTGTATGGAAACTACAGGATTTTCTTTTGGGAGACGACTATCTCCTTTGCGATGCACTACTCCTTCTTTACTGCATTCCTCGCTCCCTCACATTGACGAATTAACACAGAAATGGATCGCTATGAAATACTATGGGTTCCATGACTTCTCCTTCTGAATCGAGTAACGTTTCAATGGAAACGACAGGATTATCTTTCGGGATACGAGTATGTCCTCTCCGATGCATTATTCTTTCCTTACTGCATCCCTGGCTCCCTCACATTGAGGACGTAACACAGATATTGCGTCGCCATGAAAAAATTCTTGTTCTATGACTTCTCCTTCTAAATCGAGTAACGTTTCTATGGAAACGACAGGATTTTCTTTTGGGATACGACTATCTCCCTTCCGATGCACTATTCCTTCTTTACTGCATGCAATGCTCCCTCAGATTAACGAATTAACACAAAAATTGCGTCGCTATGAAATACTGTGTGTTCTATGACTTCTCCTTCTAAATCGAGTAACGTTGCTATGGAAACGACAGGATTTTCTTTTGGAATACGAGTACCTCCTTTCCGATGCACTATTCCTTCTGTACTGCATCCCTCGCTCCCTCACATTGACGATTTAACACAGAAATTGCGTCGCTATGAAAAACTATGGGTTCTATTACATCTCCTTCTAAATAGAGTAATGTTTCTATGCAAACGACAGGATTTTCTTATGGGACACGACTATCTACTTTCCGATGCTCTATTCGCACTTAACTGCATCCCTCGCTCCCTCACATTAACGAATTAACACAGAAATTGCGTCGCTATGAAATTGTATGGGTTCTATGACTTCTCCTACCAAATCGAGTGAAGTTTCAATGGAAACGACGGGATTTTCATTTGGGATACGAGTATCTCCTTTCCGATGCACTATTCCTTCTTTACTGCATGCATCGCTCCCTCACATTAACGAATTAACACTAAAATTGCGTCGCCATGAAATACTGTGTGTTCTATGACTTCTTCTTCTAAATCGAGTAACGTTGCTATGGAAACGACAGGATATCCTTTTGGGATACGAGTATCTCCTTTCCGATGCACTATTCCTTCTATACTGCATCCCTAGCTCCCTCACATAGACGAATTAACACAGAAATTGCTTCGCTATGAAATACTATGGGTTCTATGTCCTCTCCTTCTAAGTCTCGTAACGTTTCTATGGAAACGACAGGATTTTCTTTTGGGATACGACTATCTCCTTTCCGATTCACAATTCCTTCATTACTGCATTCCTCGCTCCCTCACATTGACGAATTATCACAGCAATTGCTTCGGTGTGAAATACTATGGGTTTATTGACTTCTAATTGTAAATCTAGTAACGTTTCAATGGAAACGACAGAATATTCATTTGGGATACGACTATCTCCTTTCCGATGCACTAATCCCTTTTACTGCATCCCTCGCTCCCGCACATTGTCGAATTAACACTGAAATTGCGTCGCTATGAAATACTATGGGATCTATGACTTCTCCTTCTAAATCGAGTAACGTTTGTATGGAAACGACTGGATTTAATTTGGGATACGAGTATTACCTTTCCGATGCACAATTCCTTCTTTACTGCATCCCTCGCTCCCTCACATTGACGAATTAACACAGAAATTGCAGTGCTATGAAATACTATGGGTTCTAAGACATTTCCTTCCAACTCGAATAACGTTTCTATGGAAACGACAGGTTTTTCTTTTGGGATACGACCATCTCCTTTGCGATGCACTAGTCCTTCTTTACTGCATTCCTCGCTCCCTCACATTGACGAATTAACACAGAAATGGATCGCTATGAAATACTATGGGTTCCATGACTTCTCCTTCAGAATCGAGTAAGGTTTCAATGGAAACGACAGGATTATCTTTTGGGATAAGAGTATGTGCTCTCCGATGCATTATACCTTCCTTACTGCATCCCTGGCTCCCTCACTTTGAGGAAGTAACACAGATATTGCGTCGCTATGAAAAAATTTTTCTTCTATGACTTCTCCTTCTAAGTCGAGTAACGTTTCTATGGAAACAACAGGATTTTCTTTTGGGAGACGACTATCTCCTTTCCGATGCTCTATTCCTCCCTTACAGCATCCCTAGCTCCCTCACATAGACGAATTAACACAGAAATTACGTCGCTATGAAATACTATGGGTTCTATGTCCTCTCCTTCTAAGTCTCGTAACGTTTCTATGGAAACGACAGGATTTTCTTTTGGGATACGACTATCTCCTTTCCGATTCACAATTCCTTCATTACTGCATTCCTCGCTCCCTCACATTGACGAATTATCACAGCAATTGCTTCGGTGTGAAATACTATGGGTTTATTGACTTCTAATTGTAAATCTAGTAACGTTTCAATGGAAACGACAGAATATTCATTTGGGATACGACTATCTCCTTTCCGATGCACTAATCCCTTTTACTGCATCCCTCGCTCCCGCACATTGTCGAATTAACACTGAAATTGCGTCGCTATGAAATACTATGGGATCTATGACTTCTCCTTCTAAATCGAGTAACGTTTGTATGGAAACGACTGGATTTAATTTGGGATACGAGTATTACCTTTCCGATGCACAATTCCTTCTTTACTGCATCCCTCGCTCCCTCACATTGACGAATTAACACAGAAATTGCAGTGCTATGAAATACTATGGGTTCTAAGACATTTCCTTCCAACTCGAATAACGTTTCTATGGAAACGACAGGTTTTTCTTTTGGGATACGACCATCTCCTTTGCGATGCACTAGTCCTTCTTTACTGCATTCCTCGCTCCCTCACATTGACGAATTAACACAGAAATGGATCGCTATGAAATACTATGGGTTCCATGACTTCTCCTTCAGAATCGAGTAAGGTTTCAATGGAAACGACAGGATTATCTTTTGGGATAAGAGTATGTGCTCTCCGATGCATTATACCTTCCTTACTGCATCCCTGGCTCCCTCACATTGAGGAAGTAACACAGATATTGCGTCGCTATGAAAAAATTTTTCTTCTATGACTTCTCCTTCTAAGTCGAGTAACGTTTCTATGGAAACAACAGGATTTTCTTTTGGGAGACGACTATCTCCTTTCCGATGCTCTATTCCTCCCTTACAGCATCCCTAGCTCCCTCACATAGACGAATTAACACAGAAATTACGTCGCTATGAAATACTATGGGATCTATGACTTCTCCTTCTGATCGAGTAACGTTTTTATGGAATCGACAGGATTTTCAATTGGGATTCGACTATCTCCTTTCCGAGGCATTTTTCCATCTTTACGGTATCCATTGCACCCCCACACTGACGAATTAACACAGAAATTGATTGCTATGAAATACTCTGGGTTCTATGACTTCTCTTTCTAAATCGAGTAACGTTTGAATGGAAACGACAGGATTTTTTTTGGGATACGAGTATTACCTTTCCGATGCACAATTCCTTCTTTACTGCATCCCTCGCTCCCTCACATTGACGAATTAACACAGAAATCGCGTCGCTATGAAATACTACGAATTCTATGAGTTCTCCCTCTAAATCGAGTTACGTTTCTATGGAAACTACAGGATTTTATATTGGGATCCGTGTATCTCCATTCCGATGCATTATTCCATCTTTACTGCATCACTCGCTCCCTCACATTGACGAATTATAACAGAAATTGCGTCGCTATGAAGTACTATGTGTTCAATGACTTCTCCATCTAAATCGAGTAACGTTTCTTTGGAATGGACAAGATTTTCTTTTGAGATACGACTATCTCCTTTCCAATGCTCTATTCCTCCTTTACTGCATCCCTCGCTCCCTAACATTGACGAAATAACACAGAAATTGCGTCGATATGAAATACTATGGGTTCTATGTCTCCTCCTAAATCGAGTAACGTTTCTATGGAAACGACTGGATTTTCTTTTGCGATATAAGTATCTCCTCTCCGATGCACTATTCCATCTTTAATGCATCCCTGGCTCCATCACATTGAGGAAGAAAAACAGAAATTGCGTCGCTATGAAAAAATTTGTGTTCTATGACTTCTTCTTCTAAATCGAGTAACGTTTCTATGGAAACGACTGGATTGTCATTTGGGATACAAGTATGTCCTCTACGATGCACTTTTCCGTCTTTACTGCATGCATCGCTCCCTCACATTGACAAATTAACACAGAAATTGCGTCGCTATGAAATACTGTGGGTTCTATGACTTCTCCTTCTAAATCGAGTAACGTTGCTATGGAAACGACAGGATTTTCTTTTGGGATAGGAGAATCTCTTTTCCGATGCACAATTCCTTCTTTACTGCATCCCTCGCTACCTCACATTGACGATTTAACAGAGAAATTGCGTCGCAATGAAATACTATGGGTACTATGACTTCTCCTTCTAAATAATGTTTCAATGGAAACGACAGGATTTTCTTATGGGATACGACTATCTCCTTTCCGATGCTCTATTCCTACTTTACTGCATCCCTCGCTCCCTCACATTGACAAATTAACACAGAAATTGCGTCGCTATGAAATACTATGGGTTCTATGACTTCTCCTTCTAAATCGAGTAACGTCTCAATGGAAACGACAGGATTTTCATTTGGGATACGAGTATGTCCTTTAGGATGCTTTAGGATGCACTATTCCTTCTTTACTGCATCCCTAGCTCCTTCACATAGACGAATTTACACAGAAATTGTGTCGCTATGAAATACTATGGGTTCTGTGTCTTCTCCTTCTAAATCTCGTAATGTTTCTATGGAAACGACAGGATTTTCTTTTGGGATACGACTATCTCCTTTCCAATACATTTTTCCTTCTTTACGGTATCCCTTGCACCCCCACATTGACAAATTAACACAGAAATTGATCGCTATGAAATACTATGGGTTCTATGACTTCTCCTTCGAAATCAAGTAACGTTTGTATGGAAACTACAGGATTTTCTTTTGGGATACGACTATCTCCTTTGCGATGCACTACTCCTTCTTTACTGCATTCCTCGCTCCCTCACATTGACGAATTAACACAGAAATGGATCGCTATGAAATACTATGGGTTCCATGACTTCTCCTTCTGAATCGAGTAACGTTTCAATGGAAACGACAGGATTATCTTTCGGGATACGAGTATGTCCTCTCCGATGCATTATTCTTTCCTTACTGCATCCCTGGCTCCCTCACATTGAGGACGTAACACAGATATTGCGTCGCCATGAAAAAATTCTTGTTCTATGACTTCTCCTTCTAAATCGAGTAACGTTTCTATGGAAACGACAGGATTTTCTTTTGGGATACGACTATCTCCCTTCCGATGCACTATTCCTTCTTTACTGCATGCAATGCTCCCTCAGATTAACGAATTAACACAAAAATTGCGTCGCTATGAAATACTGTGTGTTCTATGACTTCTCCTTCTAAATCGAGTAACGTTGCTATGGTAACGACAGGATTTTCTTTTGGAATACGAGTACCTCCTTTCCGATGCACTATTCCTTCAGTACTGCATCCCTCGCTCCCTCACATTGACGATTTAACACAGAAATTGCGTCGCTATGAAAAACTATGGGTTCTATGACATCTCCTTCTAAATAGAGTAATGTTTCTATGCAAACGACAGGATTTTCTTATGGGATACGACTATCTACTTTCCGATGCTCTATTCGCACTTAACTGCATCCCTCGCTCCCTCACATTAACGAATTAACACAGAAATTGCGTCGCTATGAAATTGTATGGGTTCTATGACTTCTCCTTCCAAATCGAGTGAAGTTTCAATGGAAACGACGGGATTTTCATTTGGGATACGAGTATCTCCTTTCCGATGCACTATTCCTCCTTTACTGCATGCATCGCTCCCTCACATTAACGAATTAACACAAAAATTGCGTCGCCATGAAATACTGTGTGTTCTATGACTTCTTCTTCTAAATCGAGTAACGTTGCTATGGAACGACAGGATATCCTTTTGGGATACGAGTATCTCCTTTCCGATGCACTATTCCTTCTATACTGCATCCCTAGCTCCCTCACATAGACGAATTAACACAGAAATTGCTTCGCTATGAAATACTATGGGTTCTATGTCTTCTCCTTCTAAGTCTCGTAACGTTTCTATGGAAACGACAGGATTTTCTTTTGGGATACGACTATCTCCTTTCCGATTCACAATTCCTTCATTACTGCATTCCTCGCTCCCTCACATTGACGAATTATCACAGCAATTGCTTCGGTGTGAAATACTATGGGTTTATTGACTTCTAATTGTAAATCTAGTAACGTTTCAATGGAAACGACAGAATATTCATTTGGGATACGACTATCTCCTTTCCGATGCACTAATCCCTTTTACTGCATCCCTCGCTCCCGCACATTGTCGAATTAACACTGAAATTGCGTCGCTATGAAATACTATGGGATCTATGACTTCTCCTTCTAAATCGAGTAACGTTTGTATGGAAACGACTGGATTTAATTTGGGATACGAGTATTACCTTTCCGATGCACAATTCCTTCTTTACTGCATCCCTCGCTCCCTCACATTGACGAATTAACACAGAAATTGCAGTGCTATGAAATACTATGGGTTCTAAGACATTTCCTTCCAACTCGAATAACGTTTCTATGGAAACGACAGGTTTTTCTTTTGGGATACGACCATCTCCTTTGCGATGCACTAGTCCTTCTTTACTGCATTCCTCGCTCCCTCACATTGACGAATTAACACAGAAATGTATCGCTATGAAATACTATGGGTTCCATGACTTCTCCTTCAGAATCGAGTAAGGTTTCAATGGAAACGACAGGATTATCTTTTGGGATAAGAGTATGTGCTCTCCGATGCATTATACCTTCCTTACTGCATCCCTGGCTCCCTCACATTGAGGAAGTAACACAGATATTGCGTCGCTATGAAAAAATTTTTCTTCTATGACTTCTCCTTCTAAGTCGAGTAACGTTTCTATGGAAACAACAGGATTTTCTTTTGGGAGACGACTATCTCCTTTCCGATGCTCTATTCCTCCCTTACAGCATCCCTAGCTCCCTCACATAGACGAATTAACACAGAAATTGCGTCGCTATGAAATACTATGGGATCTATGACTTCTCCTTCTGATCGAGTAACGTTTTTATGGAATCGACGGGATTTTCAATTGGGATTCGACTATCTCCTTTCCGAGGCATTTTTCCATCTTTACGGTATCCATTGCACCCCCACACTGACGAATTAACACAGAAATTGATTGCTATGAAATACTCTGGGTTCTATGACTTCTCTTTCTAAATCGAGTAACGTTTGTATGGAAACGACAGGATTTTTTTTGGGATACGAGTATTACCTTTCCGATGCACAATTCCTTCTTTACTGCATCCCTCGCTCCCTCACATTGACGAATTAACACAGAAATCGCGTCGCTATGAAATACTACGAATTCTATGAGTTCTCCCTCTAAATCGAGTAACGTTTCTATGGAAACTACAGGATTTTATATTGGGATCCGTGTATCTCCATTCCGATGCATTTTTCCATCTTTACTGCATCACTCGCTCCCTCACATTGACGAATTATAACAGAAATTGCGTCGCTATGAAGTACTATGTGTTCAATGACTTCTCCATCTAAATCGAGTAACGTTTCTGTGGAATGGAAAAGATTTTCTTTTGAGATACGACTATCTCCTGTCCGATGCTCTATTCCTCCTTTACTGCATCCCACGCTCCCTCACATTGAAGAATTAACACAGAAATTGCGTCACTATGAAATACTATGGGTTCTATGACTTCTCCTTCTAAATCGAGTACGTTTCTATGGAAACATCAGTATTTTCTTTTGGTATACGCGTATCTCCTTTCCGATGCACTATTCCTTCTTTACTGCATCCCTCGCTCCCTCACATTGACGAATTGTAAGTAGGCTGTTTATGTTTTCTCTATGTAAGTAAGCTGTTTATGTTTTCTCTATGTAAGTAGGCTGTTTAGGTTTTTTTATGGTAACGCCACCTCTGTATGAAAATCACTGGCTGTTCTGTGTGCAGTCTGTGGCTGCTTTGCATTGTTGTAATACTCGCCATTGTAGTGTTAGGCAGCTGGCTGTGAACAGCGCGTAGCGTTGCACAGTTGGAGGTGAGCCGCCAGCTGTGGTGGATGTGGGGAGAGAGATGGCGGAGATTTGTAATTTGGCATGAACTGCTATATTTATATATGATGATATCAAGGTAAATACATTGTTTGTTCTCTACTAACAACTTTCATTTGCTAACTATCCCTATCAGTAGTTAGTGCCTTCCATAGTTTGAATCTTTTATTTAGCTGGCAGTAGTGGCGCTCGCTTTATTGCAGTAGCTTGTGCAGCGAAGATTTTTGTGAGGTAAGTGATTTGTGAAAGGTATAGTTTAATGTTAGTCAGAGCCATTCTTTTGTAGGGATTTTTGAAAGTCAGATTGCGTTTCGCTAAAAAAAAAAATATTGTGTATCAGTTTAAGGACAGTCGTGTATAATTGTTCAAAGGGGACATTTCATATGTCGACCCTTAGCCTAGGATACCTCACTGGAATCTTCTGATTTTTTTCTTGTAGTTTGTGTAAATAGTGTAGCTGTTGTTTATTGCTAGCGCGTAATTATAGAGAGAATTTCCTTTGTAGTTGTAGTTTTTCATTGTTGTACAGTAAAACAGTTGTGGCATGCATGTAGATTTGCACCAAGTATTTCGCAGCTGCGCTGGCAATTAAGTAGAAATTATTTCCATTGCTATGTTATTTTATTTTGCTCTTCAAATTGCGCTTTTCTGTGTTATCGTGTGAAATACTGTGACAATAATGGCGTGTGAAAAACGTAATACTAGGCTCCAAAGTAAACTGAGAAATGACAGTGAAGACGAAAGCAGTGTGTTAGCGCCGCAGAGTAATGAATTAACTAATGTTCAAAGTAGTAATTTGGTAATTGTGCACAGGGAAATGGAGCGGGCGGCAAACAATGGTGTAGACTGTGAAACAGGTAGTGAACAGGGAAGCGTTATCGATCGATTGGTCGGCAACAGCTCGCCTCAGGAATCGGCAATGACAGAACACAATATTGCAAATACTGCAGACTCAGGTTTTGGGTTCCCACCGTTTTCTCAAATGAGTCAAGACACATTTTCCACTTGTCAAAATGTGAATGTTCCCGGTGCAACTTCACTGCCGAAAAGCACTGAGGAACATGTTTCAGACACCAGTGCATTGTTATTACAATTAATGCAACAAATGGGACAAAAGCTTGAAAAGTTAGACACAATGGAACAACATCAGAGACAAACACAGCAACAGTTAGACACAATGGAACAAAATCAGAGACAAACACAGCAAAAGCTTCAAAAGTTAGACACAGTGGAACAAAATCTTAAAAAGTTTGACTCATTGGAACAAACACTTGAACAAACACGTGAAGATTTAACTACTGAGTTACATAACATTGAATCGAAATGTCAAAAAGTCTGTAATGACGTAAAAACACAAATTTGTGAGCATTTTCAGCCTATTTTTTTCGCGGCATGAAAATGCATTACAGAATCACGAAGCAGCCATAAAAGAACTGCAAATTATTGTTCATGAAAATCATGAGACCTTGCAAGCTAAATTTGACTCAGTTGCATCTACCGATTCGGTTACGCAACTTGCAAAAACTCAGGAAAACTTTAAGGACACAGTAGATACTCTGAAACTTGGTTCAGAAAAACACACTGAAGAAATAAGTACACTATCGGAGAAAGTAGCCGAACTTTCGGATCAGTTCACTAACTTATCTACAAAGGTAGATGATGATCTGAATGACACAAGACCCGTAGCCTTCACTGACACAGAAGAGTATGAACAAATAAGAAAATTCAAACAAAATCAGAATCAAATTAATACACAACACCAAAGAGAAATCCGGGAAGTACAAGATCAGCTGACACAGGTAATACAAGAATTACGTATTTCAAAGGACACTGGCGCACCAACATGGGAAGAGGGACTTAGAAACACGGAAAAGCCGCAAAATAATAACACAGGGCATTTCGGAAGTTATGAAAGAAACTGGCAATGTGCACCGAATTTTGAGATGGAACGGCCGACATGACCTAACAATGACCGATATGTGACTCGCTGACATGATGATTTTGACTATAAGCTGTTCATTACTACACGTAAATTCAAAACATTTAAGAATTCTGGCAACGACATTCATCCACAAGCATGGCTCCATCAATTCTCTCATTGTTTTCCTCCCAACTTGTCGTTGGAACACAGATTAGAATTTATGTGTGGCTACTTGGAGAATGAACCAGCTGTAAGAATGCGATAGGTCATTCACGATTGCCACAGTGAAGGAGAATTTTACCATGCCTTCCTCTCAGCATATTGGTCTCAAGCCACACAAGACCGAGTAAAACATGGTATCATAATGATGAAACATTTCGAACAATCTGAATTCTCCAGTCTTGTGAAATATTTTGAAGACATGTTGCACAAGAATCAGTAACTGTCAAACCCATACAGCCCCTCAGAACTCATCCGCATTTGCTTAATCAAATTACCTGAACATTTACGGCATATTATTTTAGCAGGACGTTGCAAAGACGACATTGAAGCTTTTCAGGGACTGTTACAAGAACTAGAAATTGACACTGATAATCGCGGAACGCGAAAACTAGGACACAACAATTACAGGTCACATCCGTCACAATTCCGTGACGACAGAAACAATAACCGGACACGACTGGTCTATTCTTACAACGCAAATCGTGACCAAAATAGACACCACCCATACGACAACCGTTGGCAGAGTAGTAATAATTACAGGGAAAGATCACCTCTCCGCGGTAGTGACTATCACAGAGACAATCAGAGAAACAGACAATATGGGAACCAAAATAATTATTATCAAGGGAGACAGAATAACTTCAGACGCAACAGTTCAGCGTGCAGTTATGATTCAGTGAGAAATTCTCCACCACTTAACCGACAAGAAAGAAACTACAGGAACTACCGACATGACGACAGACGATGTGATCTTAACGACAGACCTGAATTGCATCAGAACTGGCGGGATTCAAACAGAGCAGGGCCCTCTGGAGGAGGTGAATTTGTAGAAGTTAGGTCTCCAAATCCCAATAACGACGCGCGCCAACAAAGAGACAATAGGCAATGACTCACACCGCTGGCAGCCACAAAACGTTCTTATGACACTAACGACGCAGCTGCCGTAGCTAGTAATTACGTAAAAATGGAAGACATTAGGGACATCTTACTCCAGGAACACGACGTAAAACATAACAACATTGCATATCCTGTGATTCACATTACTGTAAATGACGTAAAATTTACGGCAGTACTTGACTCTGGCAGTCCCATTTCAGTAATCAGTGAAACAGCCTTTAGCAAATGTAACAAATCGAATGATTTCCCCACACTTCCGTTACGTAAGATTAAATTACAAGGTGCAATCTTTGGAAAAAGTGTAGATGTACGCCAACAAACCAATTTAGAATTCTTTTGTCAAAGCCACAGCTTCTCTATGAACTTTCTCAATGTTCCATTATTGTCGACGGAAATTATATTGGGAAGAGACTTTTTGAATGAATACAAAGCAATCTTAAACTTTCAAGATGCTGAGATAAGTTTAGAGAAAGAAGGTAAGTCAATAGCTTTGAAATTTGAAGATTGGCTCTCAAACCATGACGAGGAAATTAATCGGCTTTACCTTCTGTTAGACAACAGTTCGGACTTTTCTACGGAACTAGACACTAACAATCACTCTGCAAGTACTGACAGGGATGATATCGACGGCACATTTGACACTAATAAGTTAGTTCAGAATAAAATTCAAACAATTGAGAATTGTAATGACACTGATAGGCAGGACCTTTTTGAGATTTTACAAGCACATTCCACAGTTTTTACTCATAAAACAGGAACAATCAAGGAATTTCAATACCAATTTCGTGTTCGTGAGCATACTAAATTTTGTGTTAGACCATACGTAATTCCGGCGCATTATAGGGACCGTGTTAGAACAGAAATACAATCTATGCTTAATGAGGGCATTATTGAGCCTGCAGTAAGCTCATACAACAATCCATTACATGTTGTTGAGAAGAAAAATGGATCGATCAGGCTTGTCTTAGATTCGAGACAAATCAATACGATCATTATTCCTGAAACAGACAGGCCGCAAATGTTAGAAGAACTTCTTCAAAATTTTAATGGTGTAAAAGTGTTGTCTTCCATTGACCTCAGATCCAGCTTTTATCAGATCGAACTTCATCCAGAATGTAGAAAATACACAGCTTTCCTTTGTTTCGGCGTTTGTTATCAGTTTCGGAAACGTCCTTTTGGTTTGAACATTTCTTCGGCAGCATTCATTCGTGGGTTAAATTCCATATTACCTGAGTTCTTAAAACGTCACATCACCTTATATGTGGACGATATTCTGATAGCAGAAGCTTCATGGGAACAACATAATCGCATCCTCAACAGTTTGTTACGTATTTTTGCAGAATCTGGAATTACAGTTAACTTGGAAAAGTCTGAATTCGGTAGGACAAAGGTGAAGTTTTTGGGACATATTATTTCTTCTGAAGGGATTCAGCCGGATCCTGATAAGTTAGAAGCAATCAGAGCCATTCCAGTGCCATCCACAAAAAGACAAGTCCGCAGTTTTCTAGGTCTCGTAAATTTTTACCGTCGTTTTCTGAATATGCAAATTCTTGTTACACCAAAACTTTGTTCTCTCACTGGAAAAAATACTATTTGGAACTGGGACGAACAAGCATTGTTGGAATTCAATTCTTTGAAAGAAGCGTTACTTCACGCGCCAATCTTAGCTCATCCAGATCTGTCACAAGATTTCTGCCTTAGCACGGATTCTTCTAAAGTCGGTCTTGGTGCCCATTTATTTCAAGAAGCCATAGAAAATGGCACTACCATTCAGAAAACCATTGCTTTTGCTAGCCGAGTGCTAACAAAATCTGAAAAAAATTATTCCGTTACTGAATTAGAAGCTTTAGCTATCGTTTGGGCATTTAACAAATTCCGTTTCTTTCTTTCTGGTAAGCACGTAAAAGTATACAGTGATCATCGTGCATTACAATTTCTTATGTCTTCAGAATTAAATCATGACAGGTTAAAACGTTGGGCATTGTTTCTGCAAGAATTCCGCTTCACAATAGTCTACATTCCCGGCAAGGAGAACATTGTTGCGGACGCACTGTCACGCGCACCGGCTGGGCTTGAGAAAAGTACCACAGAAGGCAACCTCGAGAAAAATTTCAGTATTCTTTACATTCAGAAAGTCGCCTTTGAAAACTTCATCACCACATCTTTAAAGGACATTGCTCATGAACAAGATAGAGATCCGATTTGGAAAGACATCAAGAGCAAATGGCATGAAAAGACACACACACAGATTCGGCATTATTATCTGGTTAGAAACAATATACTGTTCAAACGCTGCACTGTTGATGACAAGCTATGGGTACTTTGCATTCCTGACGATTTTGTTAATAAGCTCATTTGGTACATTCATTTCAGCTACGCACATTTTGGTCCACGAAAATGTTATCATATTCTTCGAACGACTTGTTATTTTAACAATATGGAAAAGAGAATTCGAAGAGTCTTGTCTATTTGTAAACTTTGTCAAAAGGCAAAACCATCTACTGTCTCACATCGTGCTCCGTTGTTTCCTATCATTCCTTCTAAATTACAAGAATTTGCTGCTGTTGATCTCTTGGGACCGCTTGTCAGAACATCTAATGGATTTTCGTACGTTCTAGTCGCTGTTGAACTTACTTCAAAATTTGTTTCTTTCACACCATTACGTAAAGCCACTGGACGGTCTGTATCCAATGCCTTTGTTAAAAATTTCTTACGTGAAGTTGGCCACGTTGCTAAAGTCATTTCAGATAACGGACCGCAATTTAGATCTGCTGTTTGGTCACGCATGCTTCGCAGCCATAAAATCAAACCTGTTTTTATTTCATTGTACTCACCACATTGTAACCCCTCCGAACGGATTATGAAAGAAATCAATAAGCTTTGCAGGCTTTATTGTCACAGAAAGCATCAGCATTGGGTCAGATATTTACACTTATTTCAAAACGTGCTGAATGAAATGCCTCATGATTCCACTGCTTTACCACCTATTCTTGTACTGAAGAATGAAGAACCACCGAACAGAATCAGAGAGCTTGTACCTTTCCCGAATACACGTAAACTTCGACACAAAGACATAATTGATTTGGCTCTTAAAAATATAAAATCTGCAGCAGACAAAAGGAGAAAACTACACGGTAAAGCAAATGCAAAGAAATTGTATATTGGTCAGAAAGTTCTCATTAAAGCTCATTCATTGTCACATAAGAAGAAACACTTGAGTCACAAATTCTTTCTAGTTTACAATGGACCATACAGAATCCGACGTATACCACATGATAATTGCGTTGAAGTTGAAACTCTGCGTACTAGGAAGAGTAAAGGTTTACACCACATTTCACATGTGAAACCATTTATTGAAAGATAATCTGCTTCTTAACTTTGTCTTTGCCATAAAACTTTTCACTTTACATTACTAGTATGCTGTGTCAGACTTAAGAAACTGTTAACATACAACAATGTTTGAAGTTAAATATCCAGTCTAGAACCTAGAGAACATGTTTAAACAGAAATTACTAATGCATTGTTATAGTGAACAGACGACACAGTGTTGTATTTGTACATTCTTGCTTGTTAGTTGCACGATTACGTAACGACTATCAGGCTTACATACTTAGGACACATACTGGTACTGCTAATGAGATTTTAATGCAACATTTTGGTTTACTTGAAAATACATTCTGGGTTTAATGTACTTTCTGTGAGATACCAGACGACACAGTGGTTAGTTTAAGTGACAACTACACGGTTTTATCACGACACTTCTAATGAGTGACAATTTACAATGTTGCTTTTGTAGTGTTTCTGTTTTATTTCTGCACAGTTTTTCTGTTTTATTCTGCAAAGTAAAACATGTTTTAGTAGTAACTTTTGTGGTATAGCTACAATGAGATTGCCTTTTCCATAGCACAACAATACGTTACAGCACAGTACCTTCTTCATCATGGCAATAAGCGTAATAACTAAGATATCTATACATAAAGCATTTCACTTTTGTTTATCATGAGGTAAGTACATTGACTTCTGCAGAACTTAGCTTTCGGAGGACGATAAGTACGACACTTCCACAGAATTATCTTACAGCAAGACGCACATTTAGCGCTACAGGACACGCATTTGAGTGATTAATTTTGTACTTAAAACATTTATTTTTAAAGATATTTGAAGTACAATGATACAAAGGTTTTCAGTGATACATTTCATTTCATTGCTGTAATCTGTAACACCTGAGGGTATAATTACATTAATCCTCAGGGGGTTACACACTTACTTTGTGTACCATGTGTTTGGCAACCACAAGGAACCCTAGCTAATATGGTATTTGCTTATACAACTTTACACATCGGTACCATATTTCTCTAACACACAAATTACCCAGCTATCTGATCATTTAACTGAGAGATAAACATTTTTTTTACTACATCAGTGACACATGTTTACACAATACACAGTTGGGTAACCTCACACTTATGAAACTGTATTTTGTCTGTACTTTGTAAACTGTTCATATTTTTTCGGAATCATTGTGATACTATGAGAGCTTTGAATGATGTATTTGGTAAGGGAGCATGATTTTAAAGTACGTTTGAGGTAGATGACACTATTGAAATGAGCAGAGAATTTTTTTAGATTTTGAAATTATTGCAGAAAGCTACGACGTTTTTGAGATTTGACTGAAGTGTTATGATATTATTACGACGACGATGCGTACTATGCTGTTGAGATATGTTTGTGATCAATAAGATGATGCTACCGTATATGAGGAATAAGAAGTATGTTGGAAACCAAGAATCGTACTTTAAGAGTTATGAAATGTGCGTAAATTCGTGACTGTATCACAATGCTGACGAATATTTTATTTGGACACTTTTATTTATAGGATTTTCTTTCTACAGATTTGCAACGCTAATTCTTGACCTGTGAAATATTTTTATGTGAGACTGTCACTGTAGCAGAAACTGCTGTCGTAAATATTTCCGTAAGAAAGTTAAGTGACCACCTGCACGTAATGGGTCGCGGGCACCCGCCCGGGCGACGGCCGCCCGAAAAAAAAAAGCCATTAGCCTTTCAGAGGCGCAGGTGGAAAGAAAAAAGGAGAGACCATTAACCTCGGTATTGACATTCCTTTGTGGAAAGCATCGCAAATAAGACACGCTCATTACTTGGAAACATATGATTATATTGTGGAGCGCCTACTTTCTGCTACTTACTGAAATGCTTATAAACTGATGGGAAATATTCTTACATCTGCAAACCTGATAATGACAAGTGTCTTTCTATGAGAGTTGAGAGCTACTGACTTATGAAATGTCACATGACTATTGAATGATATTTGTATGCTTTGGTTTGCGTAATTGCTTATTTCATTTGATACCTGTTTTCCAGCTGTGTTACAGCATTAGTTTTATAAAATAAACTTAGATGCATTTGCTAATGTGAACACTTTCTGTCAACAGATCTATTAAATGATAATTTTGTAATCCACATTCTTTAAAAAAAGGAGCACTTGGAAAGGAAAGAACAATAAGAAGGGACTAGTAACAGTAACTGGACACATAATTTTCTTTTCAAGTACATGGTAATATTTTTTTTACAATAAGTTGTTGTGGTGCACCACTTTAATTACTTAGACATTAAGATGTGATTATACATTTCCCTTATCTGCATAGTTATCTTTACTGTAATATTTTTTCTGCTTGAGCTATGTCATGTTTAGATATAAGCTGCTGTTTGCCAGGCATAGTGCTACTGAACTTTAATTTGTGTTACTCTGCTAAGCCAGATTTATTTTTTTGTTTGCTGCGCATTGCCTCATATTAGTTGTAATGTTGAATTGCTTGGTAATTTAGATTTACTGTAGCTTGCTTTGCGATTTTCCATTTTTTTTATTGCTGTTTATATTAATTGTTTTATGTGCTGCTGCATTGCCTTGTCCCTTAGTTTAGCATCTGAGCTCAGTAGATTTAAGTTAGCTTAAGAGGGGGTAGACTATATAAGAAACTAACTATTATAAATTTATAAGAAATAGGATACTGTACAGTGGAGAAGAACTATTATTGACAGAGGATGTGAACAAAATACAGAAGGCAGGCTTAGATAGGACTTTTTGGGAATAATGATGAACAAAGGGAGATCTCCATGCAAAATACTGCAGTAAAACAAACCCTGTCCTTTCCCTTTTGTGTTATCCCACTATAGGTTTGTGTACCCTTGTGTATTTGTTTTCTTCCTGTCTCTGTGTAGTTTCATAGAATTTTTTCTTCTTTTAATATTAAGCTACATTCACTATGATGAGGAATACTGTTATCCTCGAATATAATTGGCATTAATAATATGTTATTTACTTTGTAAAGATGTTAGATGTTATTAATTCCGTTCTGTTTAATGCTCATGTGTGAAGTTGATGTTTCAAAAGTTATTGTGATCTTTTATGTATGTACTCATGTCATAATTCCACTGATGTATATGTTAGTTCGATTCTTTTGTAAAGCCTGTACTACAAATGTTATCTGTATTATTAAGTTCTTTAATGATGTATTTTGTACCTTTGTTATTGTATTTTTATGTTACCAAATTGTAATTGTTACCAGTTCTTCAAATTAAGTAACATTTCACTGCATACGTTTCTGTTGGTCATAGTACATGGACAATACGTGAGAAGTAGGGACTGATAGTGTTTGCACGTGTGTTAATGATTCAGCAAGGGACTGGATAACAGCATTGCTGGATCTAAGGACAATTCCAGAAACTTTGTGAGTGCACAAGTGGTGGTTTATGGACTTGCTATACTGTCCGCAAGACTCTTCGATGGTGATTGTGCACCTGCACATTTGCAACAGATGGCTGCTGGCCGTCTCTACCAGGACTACAGTGGGTCTGCATCTTTGATGGCCCACCAATTGCTACAAGGACTGCAGTGGGTCTGCACCTCTGGTGGCCCACCAGCACCGTAATCTCTACCAGGACTACAGTGGGTCTGCTCTGTGATGACCTACCCACCAATATTCTTCAAAACTTCGACTGACTCTGCTGGGGGTTTGCTCTGTTGAGGACCAATACCTGTCTCCATGTCAAGAGTCAGCACTGTCTTTTCGTTGGAAGGACAACACCACTTCTTCAAGACAGCATGGAAATCCACTACCTCTGTGTGCATTTTCTTTTACTGCTCAGACTTTGAGAAAAACACTACTATTTTATTGGGACGAATGATGAGGACTGTCTTTATGGACTGTGACAAAATTTTAGCTTTTGACCAACGTTGTATCAAGAAGTGTGTGCATTTGATATCTTTGTTATTGTAATTATGAAAAATTTTTTCAAATCTGTATTGGGCACTGCCCAAACCAATTTGTAAAATTTTTTGTGGGGAGCATGGGGGCTATGTAAGTAGGCTGTTTATGTTATCTCTATGTAAGTAGGCTGTTTATGTTTTCTCTATGTAAGTAGGCTGTTCAGGTTTTTTTATGGTAACGCCACCTCTGTATGAAAATCACTGGCTGTGCTGTGTGCAGTCTGTGGCTGCTTTGCATTGTTGTAATACTCGCCATTGTAGTGTTAGGCAGCTGGCTGTGAACAGCGCGTAGCGTTGCACAGTTGGAGGTGAGCCGCCAGCAGTGGTGGATGTGGGGAGAGAGATGGCGGAGATTTGTAATTTGGCATGAACTGCTATATTTATATATGATGATATCAAGGTAAATACATTGTTTGTTCTCTACTAATATCTTTCATTTGCTAACTATCCCTATCAGTAGTTAGTGCCTTCCATAGTTTGAATCTTTTATTTAGCTGGCAGTAGTGGCGCTCGCTTTATTGCAGTAGCTTGAGCAGCGAAGATTTTTGTGAGGTAAGTGATTTGTGAAAGGTATAGTTTAATGTTAGTCAGAGCCATTCCTTTGTAGGGATTTTTGAAAATTAGATTGCGTTGCGCTAAAAAAAAAATTGTGTATCAGTTTAAGGACAGTCGTGTATAATTGTTCAAAGGGGACATTTCAGAATTAACACAGAAATTGATCGCTATGAAATACTATGGGTTCTGTGACTTCTCTTTCTAAATCGAGTAACGTTTCTGTGGAAACGACAGGATCTTCTTTTGGGATATGACTATCTCCTTTCCTCTCCACTACTGCTTCTTTACTGCATCCCTCGCTCCTTCACATTGACGAATTAACACAGAAATTACTTCGCTATGAAATACTAAGTGTTCTATGTCTACTCCTTCTAAATCGAGTAACGTTTCTATGGAAACGACAGGATTTTCTTTTGGGATACGACTATCACCTTTCCGATGCACTATTCCTTCTTTACTGCATCCCTCGCTCCCACACATTGACGAATTAACACCGAAATTGCGTCGCTATGAAATATTATGGGTTCTATGATTTCTCCTTCTAAATCGAGTAACGTTTCTACGGATACGTCAGGATTTTCTTTTGGGATACGAGTGTCCCCTTTCCGATGCACTATTCCTTCTTTACTGCATCCCTCGCTCCCTCACATTGACGAATTAACACAGAAATTGCGTCGCTATGAAATTCTATAGGTTCTATGACTTCTTCTTCATAATCGAGTAATTTTTCTATGGAGACGAAAGATTTTCTTTTGGGATACGAGTATCTCCTTTCCGATGCACTACTCCTTCCATACTGTATCCCTCGCTGCCTCACATTGACGTATGAGCAGAGTAATTGCGTCGCTATGAAATACTATGGGATCTATGATTTCTTCTTCTAAATCGAACAACTTTTCTATGGAAACGAGAGGATTTTCTTTTGGGATACGAGTATCTCCTTTCCTATGCACTATTCCTTTCTACTGCATCACTCGCTAACTCACATTGACGAATTAACACAGAAATTGTGCCGCTATGAAATATTATGGTTTCTATGATTTCTCCTTCTAAATCGAGTAACGTTTCTACGGATTCGACAGGATTTTCTTTTGGGATACGACTATCTCCTTTCCGATGCACTATTGCTTCTTTACTGCATCCCTCGCTCCCTCACATTGACGAATTAACACAGAAATTGCGTCGCTATGAAATACTATGGGTTCTATGACTTCTTCTTCAAAATCGAGAAACTTTTCTATGGAAACGAAAGGATTTTCTTTTGGGATACGAGTATCTCCTTTCCGATGCAGTATTCCTTCTTTACTGCATCCTTCAATCCCTCACATTGACGAATAAACACAGAAATTGCATTGCTATGAATAACTATGGGTTCTATGACTCCTCCTTCTAAATCGAGTAACGTTTCTATGGAAGCGACAGGATTTTCTTTTGGGATACGAGTAACTCCTCTCCGATGCACTATTCCTACTTTACTGCATCCCTCGCTCCCTGACATTGACGAATTAACTCAGAAATTGCGTCGCTATGAAATACTATGGGTTCTATGACTTCTCTTTCTAAATAGAGTAACGTTTCTATGGAAACGACAGGATTTTCTTTTGAAATACGACTATCTCCTTTCCAATTCACTATTACTTCCTTACTGCATTCCTCGGTCCCTCACATTGACGAATTAACACAGAAATTGCGTCGCTTTGAAATACTATGGGTTCTATGACTTCTCCTTCTAAATCGAGTAATGTATCTATGGATACGACAAGATTTTCTTTTGGGATACGACTAGAAGTGTACATGTCCCGCTTTTAACCCGCCCATGCTTGCCCGGTGGCCAGGCAGGCAGGCCGCCGCTCGTTGTCAACAGAACGGGCAGGCTGCTTCACTCCCAGCCAAGCCAAGCAGAACCCAACCCGGGCAAGCTGCGGGAAACTTGCTTGCCTGCCCATATTACTGCTGAGCTGCGCTACGCAGCCGTTTAGTCTGCGCGCGTCATTGTCGTATTATGAACGTTAATCAAAAGTTTTTATTTTACCTGAGCACCAAAAGACAAACCCTAACATTATATATATATGTATTAATTTCAGGTAAAAAAAATATTGGTTTTATTTGTATATTCTTCCTTTACGCGTATATTTCAGGCTTCTTATCTATATAAATAAAAATTAATTGCCAAATGAGTTGATAAGCGTAAAACTCGAGAACGCCTGGACCAGTTCGGCTAAATTTTTTTTGCTGTGTTCGTAATTCGCAGGACAAGGTTTTTATGAAATAAAATTTTTCGAAAATCGACCGAAAAATTGGAAAATTTGACAAAAACTGAAAGTTCGTTTTCATTGTGTCCGTGTGTTTGTATTGCATACAATCTTGATGAAATTTTGCACACTATACCTTGAAACCAAGAGGAAGGTCAAAGTGTACATAAAATTTCATATGGTGCATGGCAGAGGTTCCTTTACATAACGGAACTCGACAAATTGTACGTATTTATTCCGATCTTGATGAAATTTGGCACACTTGATATTCAAAGCAGGATGAAAGGCGCTGCCTGCTTAAAATTCTGAATGGTGCATGGCGGAGGGTACTTTACGCACACACTTCTACACCAACCTACAATTTTATTCCGATCTTGAAGAAATTTTGCACGCTTTACCATCAAGAGGAACATCACTGTCTACATAATATTTCGGACAGTACATTGAAGAGAGTACCTTACAAAAGATTTTGACATCGTTTGCGGGTTACCATGAAAGTTCACTATGTACGCATGTTTCCATGGAGAAGGTTTTTGAATATTTACATGTGCATGTATACGTATATGGATATATACATATATATATATATATATATATGCGTATATATATGTATATATGTATATATATGTATTTGTCTATGAATATATATATATATATATATATATATATATATATATATATATACACACATTTCTTTTAAACGAAATGTCTATGATCTTTTTGAAATTTGAGAGCTGTCTGACACATTTACAGTCATCGTGTTGGACAATTCGCGCACAGCAAATGTCGTTTAACGGTTGCAAACCATTTTTGGTTGAGTGAACGTGTTATATTGGCTGCAAAAAACCTTGATGTTAACGAAATGAATTTTCAGATTCAAAATATGACACCTGGCGAATTGCTGACATACAAGTCTATTTATTCCGTTACTAACCAAGATGATGTAGTCAACTATCCTACAGAATTTTTAAATTCGCTGGATTTCCCCGGATTACCGCCTCCCAATCTGTAATTAAGTCGGATCAGCAATCATGTTGCGAAAGGTATACCAGCCACGTCTTTGTAATGGCACCCGGCTTGCGGGGAAGAAGTTAAAGAACAACGTAATCGAAGCCACAATTTTAAAAGGAAAGTACAAAGGTGAGGACAGTTTGATTCCAATATCACTAAGATTCCGACCGACATGCCATTCGACTTTAAACGGTTATAATTTCCAGTGCAGCTTACATTTGCCATGTCGATAGATAAATCGCAGGGGCAGTTGTTATATGTTTGTGGCATCAATCTTGAAAATCATGTTTTTCACATGGCTATTTGTATGTCGCATATTGCCCTGTCGGGACACCTTCAACTTCATTTGCTTACGCACCAGAAAACAAAACTATCAATGCTGCGTATCAAAAAGTATTACAATAAATGTTACCTAGCAATAAACTTTGACACTGATTCACTGATCACCACAAAAGTTGACAGATATATATGAGTTTTCACAGAGGAAGAGGAGATGAACTGAGGTGGCGGTATCCAACAGAGAGAGGACGAGGAGAAGGATAGAGGGTGGGGGGGGGGGGGGGATGGGCCAAGGGATGGGTTCAAAAATGGTTCAAATGACCCTGAGCAATATGGGACTTAACTTCTGAGGTCATCAGTCCCCTAGAACTTAGAACTACTTAAACCTAACTAACCTAAGGACATCACACACATCCATGCCCGAGGCAGGATTCGAACCTGCAACCGTAGCGGTCGCGCGGTTCCAGACTGTAGCGCCTAGAACTGCTTGGCGACTTCGGCCGGCCAAGGGATGGGGAGTGGGGGCGGGGGGGGGGTGGAGGTGATCAAAGAGATAGTGGGAGAGGACTAAATGGATAGAGAGAAAATACGGGAGGGAAGATGGACTACGAGAGCATGGAATAAATAAATGCCCAGGCAACGCAATGCAGTCTGTGCTGCACTTTTCAACACCGAAACGGATGGATATTTGTACTAAACAAGTGAACCTCCACCCCCCAAAAAGAAGATTGGTCACCTCCCCAGAAGAATAAATTATCTACGCCCCTATTAATCACTCTACTGCAATGAGAACCAAATTAAGATTTTGGAAGTCTAGATTCTTTAACTTTAGTATGTTTCAGCCAAGTATGACACCAATTATATAAATATTTAACTACGTTTCCAGGATGTATTTTACTGGTTCTGTGAATTCATTCGAAGTTGGAAAAATCATTCTAAATTGCCAAAATGCATTTTAACAAAATCGAAGGACTTGTTTCGTATCCAGTTCGTCTAAAAACTATAGTACTGGGAATACAATGGCGACCCTGAGCCATTTTTCGCGGCTCCTACGTTTACCTCATGAGAGTCCACACTTGTAGTCTAGGTCTGCATCATGAGGGACCATATTTCGGACCATCATGATGCAGACTAAGACGACGAGTGTTTACTTGCATGATGCAAATCTAAACGACGACTCTAGACCCTCATAACACAGACCTAAACGACGAGTCTGAATCCTCATGACGCAGATATAGACGCTGTGGAGAGTGGCTCATTTTCCATTATATTCCTACTACAATACATTCATGGAAAAAGACGCTCTTCATTTTAGGAGTATTTGTAGTGTCTAGGTTTTCAGCATCTTGACTCTGCATGTGGGATTCCCCTTAATATAGAAATACAAGAATAAAATTACATTTTGCAATGTGTGTGGAACTCAACAAAATAAATTGTAATTTAAACTCATAAAGTGTATTGCCTTACTCCACAAATGAATATTTTATTTTGCAGAACACTTTTCAACATAAAATCTTTACAAATTTTCCTTCAGTTCCCCTGAAAGTATTATTTAGGCCAAACCAGATACTCCTAAAAATATTTGGCTACTTTTGCAAACCCAAGTAACAGAAAATGGTTTACAAACATTAATTAATGTCACTTGGAAGGATTGAAATCAAAAATAAAAATGAACTGTATGCATTACAAAATTTCTATCTCAGAAATTGACGCCCAGAAAGCACAAGAAAGAAATCTGCACTCTTAATTAGTAAATTTGCGCTCAAACTCATAGTTTCCCGTTTAATGTTCTACTGTATTTTCAATGTGTCTGCTGATTAGTGTTTGAATTAATTATGACGAGATCGTTAAGTCTGTCTGCATTAAGACGTGATCGTTTTTCGCTAATTAGGTTTCCAGCGCAACTAAAAATTCTCTCACTAGACGCACTAGTGGCTGGTATATTTAATATTTTTCTTGCCACACACGCAAGTCAAGGAAGTCGTTGGGAGTTATTTTTCCACCACTGTAGAATATCTCCCTCGTTCACACAGTGTTCTTGCAAGTATCTGCTGACTTCATCATGTAGGAGAGGAGGCTCTTCTGCCCAGTCCTCAAATTTCGCCATTTTGTACGGCCCTGGATTTGTTTCTTGGTTGCTGTGATTGGGCACTTGTACTGAAACTGTACAGGTTCCAATTAATATTTGCAGAATAATGTGAAGATTGTACTACACATAGTTGAAATTATAATAGGTTTTAGATGATGCTATCATTTATCGTCCTCTAAAGTCACCAGAAGATCAAAACTAACTGCAGGACGATTTAAATAAGGTATATATTTTTGGTGTGAAAATTAGCAGTTGGCAATAAATAATGACAAGAGCGAAGCCGGTTTGGTATTATCGTAAAACAGGGGAAAGAGTGTCGCGGAAATTACACAAGAGTTGGGTTGGTCATCATTTCAACAATGGCGTTTTTTGACGTGGCTCGATCTATATATAAAATTTCGATCACCAACTTACACCTCCGAATTCGAAGAGATATTGTTGAGTGCCATATACATTGGAAGAAATGATCATCAGAATAAAATACAAAAAAGCAGCGCTCAGACGGAGAGCTGTAGGTGTTCTATCCCTCGCGAAATTCGAGAAAAGGAGACAAATAAGTTGAAAGTGGTTCGATGAACCCACAACTAAGCACTTGCGTGTGTCTTGCAGAGTAACCATGTACATGTAGATGAAGAATATATGCATTATCTTAGGAGCTTACCTTCAGCACAAATCTGTCGTGCTGCTTGGTAAACTTCAATTTTTTCATCCTCGGTTAACTTTCTTAATGTGCTGTAGTTAGCCACCATAAACGTTGCAATTTTATGCAACACACTAACGCACATTTTCTGTTCTAGGAAGGCATCAGCGGCTTGTTTCAAAGGTTTCATGTCCTGAAAATGCATTTTCTCAACATACATATTTCACAAGTGGTTCTATAATATTCAGATTGAATAAAATTACAAACCTCTTCATCGTTATCCCGTACGGTACAGTGAGTTTTTAAGGCATAAAACCACGGTAGAACTAAATGTAGGGTTGGATCCTTGTCACTCTCTAGATCAACTGTGGCTTCTTTAAACGGCTTAAGAAATTCTATAAGCTGGCCAGTTATATGGTGGTCATAACCCAGCATCTTATCAGAGGCACCTTCATTATGTAAAACAGCCTTCACTGAATCAATCTGAGAACGGACTGATACAAGCATGTCAAAATAACTATTCCAACGAGTTGAAACCCACTGCTTTAAAGATGAGTTCAGTCTCACACAGAGACCTCTTCTCTTGAAGTACGAAACCGTAGCCCGCACTGCATTAAGAATGGCTAATATATTTGGAACATTTTCTTTCAAAAACTGTTCGCTCAGAACATGTTTCAAGACTGTGTTTATACTATGAGCCATGCATGGAAGACGCTGATATACTTCGAGAGCTTTGACAATGTTACTGCCCTGGTCTGTGACAAACGTAATTTTGGCAATGTCTTCACGAGAAACACCCATAGTTTCTAAGCCATCTTCCAACTCGTTTCGAATATTCGAGCCAGTTTTTGGGCAGTCAGGAAACGCAGAGCACATTAGTACATATTTATTCAAACGCCAGTCTGAATTTTTGTAATGCATTGTTACGGACATGTAATGCAACCCTTTGTAATTGTCTGTCCATAGATCAATTGTACTGGCACATATACCAGAACGAATCGCATGCACCATATCTGGGAGCATTTTGCTGCGCACTTTATCAGCTAAGGTTTGAACTTTCCTAGCTACTGTCACTCGGGAAGGCATAACATTTTTAATATGAACTGAGCTATATTTTTTACCTATGTCGATCAGTGTCTGCCCTAAATTAAGAAATCCTTCACCCTCTATACTGCTAAATGGTCTCAGGTCCTTAGCACACATTTCGACGCACTTTTCGGCCACTAAATCTTTGTCCTCTTTCAAGATATTGACGGAGTGAGGGAACTGCTTGTCAAATTTGCACACATGTCGTAACATACTCGAGGTTCCCGAATAAGTACTTAAGAGCTTTTTACATAGTTTGCATTGAGACACACCTACCGATTAATTTGAAGCGGCCTCATAAACACACGAAAACGTTTCCCATGCGGCACTTGTGCTCTGTTTCGTTACCAGCATGTATTCGCCAGTTGTCAATTTTTTTTCAATCTCACTAAAGTTCGACCTATTCATTGTGCTGCCTCCACCGTTGCGATAAATGAACTGCAGGCTAACTACCTGGCTACTCTAGTCACGGTAGCTTGACAGCGCAACCTGTTGTCAGGCGCACCAAGCTGAGCGGGTCCCGTGAAGTTTGGCAGGCTTGCGGGAACCCAGGTAGCCCGGGCTTGCGAGAGCCCGTATCGCCCGCATTGCCCACTATGCCTCAGTACACGCGCACTCTTGTGTTTACATCGCGGCAGGCTGACCTGCATGAATGGTTGCAGAGGCGCTAGGGGCAAGCAGGCTGCAATGGGAATTTGTACACCTCTGGATACGACTATCTCCTTTCCGATGCACTATTCCTTCTTTTCTGCATCCCTCGCTCCCTCACATTGACGAATTAACACAGAAATTGCGTCGCTTTTAAATACTATGGGGTCTATGACTTCTCCTTCTAAATCGAGTAACGTTTCTATGCATGCGAGAGAATTTTCTTTTGGGATACGAATATCTCCTTTCCGATGTAGTTTTCCCGCTTTACTGCATCCTTCGCTTTCTCACATTGACGAATAAACACAGTAATTGCGTCGCTATGAATAACTATGGGTTCTATGACTCCACTTTCTAAATCGAGTAACGTTTCTATGGAAACGACAGGATTTTCTTTTGGGATACGAGTATCTCCATGCCGATGCCCTATTCCTTCTTTACTGCATCCCTCGCTCCCTCACATTGACGAATTAACACAGAAATTGCGTCGCTATGAAATACTATGGGTTCTATGACATCTCCTTGTGAATGGAATAAGGTTTCCATGGAAACGACAGGATTTCCTTTTGGGATACGAGTAACTCCATTCCGATGGACTACTCCTTCTTAACTGCATCCCTCGCTCCGTCACACTGACGAATTAACACAGAAATTGCATCGCCATGAAATACTATGGGTAGTATGACATCTCCTTCTAAATCGAGTAACGTTTCTGTGAATACGACAGGATTTTCTTTTGGGATACGACTATCTCCTTTCCTATGCACTATACCTTCTTTACTGCATCCCTGGCTCCTCACATTGCCGAATTAACACAGAAATTACGTCGCTATGAAATACTATGGGTTCTATGACTTCTCCTTCTAAATCGAGTACTGTTTCTACGGAAACGACTGGATTCTCTTTTGGGAAACGGTTAACTCCTTTCCGATGCACTATTCCTTCTTTACTGCATCCCGCGCTATCTCACATTGACGAATTAACACAGAAATTGCGTCGCTATGAAATACTATGGGTTCTATGATTTCTCCTTCTAAATTGAGTAACGTTTCTACGGATACGACAGGATTTTCTTTTGGGATACGAGTATCTCCATGCCGATGCCCTATTCCTTCCTTACTGCATCCCTCGCTCCCTCACATTGACGAATTAACTCAGAAATTGCGTCGCTATGAAATGCTATGGGTTCTATGACTTGTCCTTCTAAATCGAGTAATGTTTCTATGGATACGAGAGGATTTTCTATTGGGATACGACTATCTCCTTTCCGATGCACTATTGCTTCTTTACTGCATCCCTCACTCCCTCACATTGACGAATTAACACAGAAATTGCGTCGCTATGGAATACTATGGGTTCTATGACTTCTCTTTCTAAATAGAGTAACGTTTCTATGGAAACGACAGGATTTTCTTTTGGGACACGACAATCTCCTTTCCGATGGACTATTCCTTCTTTACTGCATCCCTCGTACCCTCAGATTGACGAATTGACACAGAAATTGCGTCGCTTTGAAATACAATGGGTTCTATGACTTCTCCTTCTAAATCGAGTAACGTTTCTGTGCATACGAGAGGATTTACTTTTGGGATACGAATATCTCCTTTCCGATGCAGTATTCCAGCTTAACGGAATCCTTCACTTTCTCACATTGACGAATAAACACAGAAATTGCGTCGCTATGCATAACTATGGGTTCTATGACTCCTCTTTCTAAATCGAGTAATGTTTCTATGGAAACGACAGGATTTTCTTTTGGGATACGAGTATCTCCATGCCGATGCCCTATTCCTTCTTTACTGCCTCCCTCGCTCCCTCACATTGACGAACTAACTCAGAAATTGCGTCGCTATGAGATACTATGGGTTCTATGACTGCTCCTTCTAAATCGAGTAACGTTTCTATGGAAACGACAGGATTTTCTTTCGGGTTACGACAATCTATTTTCCGCTGCACTATTCCTTCTTTACTGCATCCCTCGCTCCCTCACATTGACGAATTAACACAGAAATTGCGTCGCTATGAAATACTATGGGTTCTATGACTTCTCCTTCTAAATCGAGTTACGTTTCTATAGAACAGACAGGATTTTCTTTTGGGATACGAGTAACTCCTTTCTTATGCTCTATACCTACTTAACTGCATCCCTGGCTCCCTCACATTGACGAATTATCACAGACATTACGTCGCTATGAAATACTATGGGTTCTATGATTACTCCTTCTAAACCGAGTAACGTTTCTATGGAAACGACAGGATTTTCTTTGGGGACACGACTATCTCCTTTCCGATGCACTACTCCTTCTTTACTGCATGCATCGCTTTATCACATTGACGAATTAACACAGACATTGCGTCGCTATGAAATACTGAGGGTGCTATGACTTCTCCTTCTAAATCGAGTAACGTTTCTATGGAAACAACAGGATTTCCTTTTGGGATACGAGTATCTCATTAACTATGCACTATTCCTTCATTACTGCATGCATCGCTCCCTCACATTGACGAATTAACACAGGAATTGAGTTGCTATGAAATACTATGGGAACTATGACATCTCCTTCCAATCCGAGTAACGTTTCTATGAAAACGACAGGATTTTCTTTTGAGATACGACTATCTCTTTTCCGATGCACTATTCCCTCGTTACTGCATCCCTCGCTCCCTCACAACGACGAATTAACACAGACATTGCGTCGCTATGAAATACTACGATTTCTATGACCTTTCCCTCTAAATCGAGTTACGTTTCTATGGAAACGACAGGATTTTATATTGGGATCCGAGTATCTCCTTTCCGATGCACTATACCATCCTTACTGCATCACTCGCTCCCTCACTTTGACGAATTATGACAGAAATTGCTTCGCTATGAAATACTATGGGTTCTATGACTTCTCCTTCTAAATTGAGTAACATTTCTATGGAAACGACAGGATTTTATTTTCTGATCCGAGTATCTCCTTTCCGATGCACTATACCATCTTTACTGCATCTCTTGCTCCCTCACATTGACGAATTATGACAGAAATTGCGTCGCTATGAAATACAATGGGTTCTATGACTTTTCCTTCTAAATCGAGTAACGTTGCTATGGAAACGAAAGGATTTTCTTTTGGAATACGAGTACCTCCTTTCCGATGCACTATTCCTTCTTTACTGCATTCCCAGCTCCCTCACATTGACGAACTAACACAGAAATTGCGTCGCTATGAAATGCTATGGGTTCTATGTATTCTCCTTCTAAATCTCGTAACGTTTCTATGGAAACGACAGGATTTTCTTTTGATATACGAATATCTCCATTCCGATGCACTATTCCTCCTTTACTGCATCCCTCGCTCCCTCACATTGAAGAATTAACACAGAAATTGCGTCACTATGAAATACTATGGGTTCGATGACTTCTACTTCTAAATCGAGTACGTTTCTATGGAAACATCAGTATTTTCTTTTGCGATTCGGGTATCTCCTTTCCGATGCACTATTCCTTCTTTACTGCATCCCTCGCTCCCTCACATTGGCGAATTAACACAGAAATTGATCGCTATGAGATACTATGGGTTCTGTGACTTCTCCATCTAAATCGAGTAACGTTTCTATGGAAACGACAGGATCTTCTTTTGGGATATGACTATCTCCCTTCCTGTCCACTACTCCTTCTTTACTGCATCCCTCGCTCCCTCACATTGACGAACTAACACAGAAATTGCGTCGCTATGATATACTATGTGTTCTGTGACTTCTGCTTCTAAATCGAGTAACGTTTATATGCAATCGGCAGGATTTTCTTTTGGGATACGACTATCTCCTTTCCGATGCACTAGTCCTTCTTTACTGCATCCCTCGCTCCCTCACATTGACGTATGAGCAGAGAAACTGCGTCGCTATGAAACACAATGGGTTCTATGATTTCTTTTTCTACATCGAGTAACTTTTCTATGGAAACGAGAGGATTTTCTTTTTGGATACGAGTATCTCCTTTCCTATGCACTATTCCTTCTTTACTGCATCACTCGCTAACTCACATTGACGAATTAACACAGAAATTGCGCCGCTATGAAATGCTATGGGTTCTATGACTTCTCCTTCTAAATGGAATAACGTTTCTAGGGATACGACGGGATTTTCTTTTGGGATACGACTATCTCCTTTCCGATGCACTATTCCATCTTTACTGCATCCCTTGCTCCCTTACATTGACGAATTGACACGGTAATTGCGTCGCTATGAAATACTATGGGTTCTATGACTTCTCCTTCTAAATCGAATAAAGTGTCTATGGAAACGACAGGACTTACCTTTGGGATACGGGTATCTCCTTTCCGATGCATCATTCCTTATGTACTGCATCTCTCGCTTTCTCACATTGACGAATTAACACAGAAATTGATCGCTATGATATACTATGGGTACTATGACTTCTCTTTCTAAATCGAGTAACGTTTCTATGGAAACGACCGGATTTTCTTTTGGGATACGAGTATCTCCCTTCCGATGCACTGTTCATTCTTTAGTGCATCCCTCGCTCCCTAACACCGACTAATTAACACAGAAATTGGATCGCTGTGTAATACTATAGTTTCTATGACTTCTCCTTATAAATCAAGTAACGTTTCTATGGAAACAACAGGATTTTCTTTTGGGATACGATTATCTCATTTCCGATGCGCTATTCCTTCTTTACTGCATCCTTCGCTCCCTCACATTCCGAATAATCACAGAAACAGCGTCGCTATAAAATACTATGGGTTCTATGACTTCTCCATATAAATCGAGTAACGTTTCTATGGAAACGACAGGATTTTCTCTTGGGATTCGAGTATCTCCTTTCCGATGCTCTATTCCATCTTTACTGCATCCTTCGCTCCCTCACATAGACGAGTAAACACAGAAATATCGTCGCTATGAAATATTATGGGTTCTATGATTTCTCCATCTAAATCGAGTAACGTTTCTATGGGAACGACAGGATTTTCTTTTGGGATAGAAGTATCTCCATTCCGATGCACTATTCCGTCTTTGATGCATCCCTCGCTCCCTCATATTGACGAATTAACACAGAAATTGCGTCGCTATGAAATACTATGGGTTCAATCACATCTCCTTCTAAATTGAGTAACGTTTCTATGGAAGCGAAGGGACTTTCTTTTGAGATACGAGTATCTCCTTTCTGATGCAGTATTCCTTCTATACTGCATCTCTCGCTCCCTCACATAGACGAATTAACACAGAAATTGCGTCACTATGAAATACTATGGGTTCTACGGCTTCTCCTTCTAAATCGAGTACCGTATCTATGGAAACGACAGGATTTTCTTTTGGGATACGAGTATCTTCTTTCCGATGCACTACTCCATCTATACTGCATCCCTCGCTCCCTCACATTGACGAATTAACACAGAAATTAAGTGGCTATGAATTACTATGGGTTCTATGACTTCTCCTTCTAAATCGAGTAACGTTTCTATTGAACCAACAGGATTTTCTTTTGAGATACGGGTATCTCCTTTCCGATGCACTATTCCTCCTTCACTGCATCCTTCGCTCCATCACATTGACGAATAAACACAGAAATTGCGACGCTATGAAATACTGTGAGTTCTATGACTTCTCCTTCTAAATCGAGTAACGTTTCTATGGAAACGACAGGATTTTCTTTTGGGATTCGAGTATCTCATTTCCGAGGCCCTATTCCTTCATTACTGCATCCCTCGCTCCCTAACACCTACAAATAACACAAAAATTGAGTCGCTATGAAATACTGTGGGTTCTATGACTTCTCCTTCTAAATCGAGTAACGTTCCTATTGAACCGACAGGATTTTCTATTAGGTTACGAGGATCTCCTTTCCAATGCACTCTTCCTCCTTTACTGTATCCTTCGCTCCCTCACATTGACGAATAAACACAGAAATTGCGTCGCTATGATATACAATGGGTTCTGTGACTTATCCTTCTAAATCGTGTTACGTTTCTATGGAAACGACAGGATTTTCCTTTGGCATTCGAGTATCTCCAATCCGATGCACTATTCCTTCTTTACTGCATCCCTCGCTCCCTCATATTGTACGAATTAAAACAGAAATTGCGTCGCTATGATATACTATGGGTTCTATGACGTCTCCTTCTAAATCGAGTAACGTTTCTATGGAAACGACAGAGTTTTCTTTTGGGATTCGAGTATGTCCTTTCCGATGCTCTATTCCTTCTTTACTGCATCCTTCGCTCCCTCACATTGACGAGTAAACACAGAAATAGCGTCGCTATGAAATACTATGGGTTCTATGACTTCTCCATCTAAATCGAATAACGTTTCTATGGAAACGACAGGATTTTCTTTTGGGATAGAAGTATCTCCATTCCGATGCACTATTCCGTCTTTGATGCATCCCTCGCTCCCTCATATTGACGAATTAACACAGAAATTGCGTCGCTATGAAATACTATGGGTTCTATGACATCGCGTTCTAAATCGAGTAACGTTTCTATGCAAAAGAAAGGATTTTCTTTTGGGATACGAGTATCTCCCTTCCGGCGCACTGTTCCTTCTTTAGTGCATCCCTCGCTCCCTAACACCGACTAACTAACACAGAAATTGGGTCGCTGTGTAATGCTATTGGTTCTATGACTTCACCTTATAAATCGAGTAACGTTTCTATGGAAAGGACAGGATTTTCATTTGGGATACGAGTATCTCCTTTCCGATGCACTATACCATCTATACTGCATCCCTCGCTCCCTTACATTGACGAATAAACACAGAAATTGCGTGGCTATGAAATACTATGTGTCCTATGACTTCTCCTTCCAAATGGAGTTACGTATCTATGGAAACGAAAGGATTTTCTTTTGGGATACGAGTATCTCTTTTCCGATGGACCATTCCTTCTTCACTGCACCCCCGCTCCCTCACATTGACGAATTAGCACAGAAATTGCGTCGCTATGAAATACCAGGTGTTCTATGACATCTCCTTCCAACTCGAGTAGCGTTTCTATGGAAACGACAGGATTCTCTTTTGGGATACCTATATCTCTTTTCCGATGCACTATTCCTTCTTTACTGCATCCCACGCTCCCTCACATTGACGAATTAACGCAGAAATTGCGTCGCTATGAAACACTATGGCTTCTATGACTTCTCCTTCTAACTCGAGTAACGTTTCTATGGAAACGACAGGACTTTCTTTTGGGATAAGAATATCTCATTTCCGATGCCCTATTCCTTCATTACTGCATCCCTCGCTCCCTAACACCTAAAAATAACACAGAAATTGCGTCGCTATGATATACAATGGGTTCTGTGACTTATCCTTCTAAATCGTGTAACGTTTCTAAGGAAACGACAGGATTTTCATTTGGGATACAGTATCTCCCTTCCGATGCACTGTTCCTTCTTTACTGCATCCCTCGCCATCTAACACCGACTAATTAACACAGAAATTTCGTTGCTGTGAAATATTATGCGTTCTATGACTACTCCTTATAAATCTAGTAACGTTTCTATGGAAACGACAGTGTTTCCTATTGCGATACTAGTATCTTCTATCCGATGAACTACTATCTCTTTACTGCGTCCCTCGCTCCCGCATATTAACGAATTAACACAGAAATTACGTCGCTATGAAATACTATGGGTTCTATGACATCGCCTTCTAAATCGAGTAACGTTTCAATGGAAATGATAGAATTTTCTTTTGGGATTAGAGTTTTTCCTTTCCGATGCACTATTCCTCCATTACTGCATCCCTCGCACCATCACATTGACGAATTAACACAGAAATTCCGTCGCTATGATAAACTGTGTGTTCTATGACTTCTCCTTCTAAATCGATTAACGTTTCTATGGAAGCGACAGGATTTTCTTTTGGGAGACCACTACCTCCTTTCCGATGCACTATTCCATCTTTACAGCATCCTTCGCTCCCTCACATTGACGAATAAACACAGAAATTGCGTCGCTATGAAATTCTATGGGTTCTGTGGCTTCTCCTTCTAAATCGAGTAACGTTTCTATGGAAACGACGGGATTTTCTTTTAAGATGCGAGTTCTCCTTTCCGATGCACTGTTCCTTCTTTACAGCATCCTTCGCTCCCTCACATTGACGAATAAACACAGAAAATGCGTCGCTATGAAATACTATGGGTTCTGTGGCTTCTCCTTCTTAATCGAGTAACGTTTCAATGGAAACGACAGGATTTTCTTTGCGGATGCGAGTATCTCCTTTCCGAAGCACTGTTCCTTCTTTACTGCATCCCTCGCTCCCTAACACCGACTAGTTAAAACAGAAATTGAGTCGCTATGAAATACTACGTGTTCTCTGACATCTCCTTCCAACTGGAGTAAGGTTTCTATGAATACGACAGGGATACCACTATCTCCTTTCCCATGCAGTATTCCTTCTTTACTGCATCCCACGCTCCCTCACATTGACGAATTAACGCAGAAATTGCGTCGCTATGAAATACTATGAGTTCTAAGACTTCTCCTTTGATATAGAGTAACATTTCTATGGAAACTACAGGATTTTCTTTTGGGATACGAGTATCTCTTTCCAATGCACTGTTAATACTTTACTGCATCCTTCGCTCCCTCACATTGATGAATAAACACAGAAATTGCGTTGCTATGAAATACTATGGGTTCTGTGACTTCTCCTTCTAAATCCGGTAACATTTCTATGGAAACAACAGGATTTTCTTTTGGGATGCGAGTATCTCCGTTCCGATGCACTGTTCCTTCTTTACTGCATCCCTCGCTCCGTAACACCGACTAATTAACACAGAAATTGCGTCGCTATGAAATACTATGGGTTCTATGACATCTCGTTATAATTCGAGTAACGTTCCTATGGAAACGACGGGATTTTCGTTTGGGATACGAGTATCTCCTTTCCGATGCACTATTCCTTCTTTACTGCATCCCTCGCTGTTTCACATTGACGAATTAACACAGTAATTGCGTCGCCATGACGTACAATGTGTTCTATGACTTCTCTTTCTAAATCGAGTAACGTTTCTATTGAACCGACAGGATTTTCTTTTAAGATACAAGTATCTCCTTTCCGATGCACTATTTCTTCTTTACTGCATCCTGCAATCCCACACATTGACGTATAAACACAGAAATTGCGTCGCTATGAAATACTGTGTGTTCTATGAATTCTCCTTCTAAATCGAGTAACGTTACAATGGAAACGACCGAATTTTCTTTTGGGATATGACTATCTCCTATCCGATGCGCTATTCCTTCTTTACTGCACCCCTCGCTCCCTCACATTGACGATTTAACACAGAGATTGCGATGCTATGAAATACTATGGAATCTATGACATTTCTTTCCAACTCGAGTAACGTATCTATGGAAACGACAGGATTTTCGTTTGGGAAACGAGTATCTTCTCTCCGATGCACTATTCCTTATTTACTGCATTACCTCGCTCCCTCACATTGAGGCATTAACACAGAAATTGCGTCGCTATGATATACTATTGGTTCTACGACTACTATTACATCGGGTAACGTTTCAATGGAAACGACAAGATTTTCTTTGGAGATGCGAGTATCTCCTTTCGGATGCACTATTGCTTCTTTACTGCATCCCTCGCTCCCTCACACTGACGAATTAAAACAGAAATAGCGTCGCTCTGAAATACTATGGGTTCTATGACATCTCCTTCTAAATCGAGTAACGTTTCAATGGAAATGATAGGATTTTCTTTTGGGATTCGAGTTTTTCCTTTCCGATGCACTATTCCTTCATTACTGCATCCCTCGCACCATCACATTGACGAATTAACACAGAAATTCCGTCGCTATGGGATACAATGGGTTCTATGACATCGCCTTCTAAATGGAGTAACTTTTCTGTGGAAACGACAGGATTTTCTTTTAAGATACGAGTATCTCCTTTCCGATGCACTATTCCTTGTTTACTGCATCCTTCACTCCCACACATTGACGTACAAACATAGAAATTGCGTCGCTATGAAATACTATGAGTTCTATGACTTCTCCTTCTAAATCGAGTAACGTTTCAAAGGAACCGACAGGATTTTCATTTGGGATTCGAGTACCTCCTTTCCGATGCACTATTCCTTCTTTACTGCATGCCTCGCTCCCTCACATTGAGGAATTAACACAGAAATTCCGTTGCTATTATATACTATGTGTTCCATGACTTCTCCTTCTAAATCGAGTAACGTTTCTATGGAAACGACCGGATTTTCTTTTGGGATACGACTATGTCCTTTCCGATGCGCTATTCCTTTTTTAATGCATCCCTCGCTCAATCACATTGAAGAATTAACACAGAAATTGCGTTGCTATGAAATACTATGGGTTCTATGACATCTCCTTCTAAATCGAGTAACGTTTCTATGGGAAAGACAGGATTTCCTTTTGGGAAACGAGTATCTTCTTTCCGATGCACAATTCCTTCTTTACTGCATCCCTCGCTCCCTCACACTGACGAATTAACACAGATATTGCGTCATTATGAAATACAATAGTTTCTATGACATCTCCTCTTATTTCGATTAACGTTTCTATGGAAGCGACAGGATTTTCTTTTGGGATACCACTATCTCCTTTCCGATGCACTATTCCATCTGTACAGCATCCTTCGCTCCCTCACATTGACGAATAAACACAGAAATTGCGTCGCTATGAAATTCTACGGGTTCTGTGGCTTCTCCTTCTAAATCGAGTAACGTTTCTATGGAAACGACGGGATTTTCTTTTGGGATGCGAGTTCTCCTTTCCGATGCACTGTTCCTTCTTTACAGCATCCTTCGCTCCCTCACATTGACGAATAAACACAGAAAATGCGTCGCTATGAAATACTATGGGTTCTGTGGCTTATCCTTCTAAATCGAGTAACGTTTCAATGCAAACGACAGGATTTTCTTTGCGGATGCGAGTATCTCCTTTCCGAAGCACTGTTCCTTCTTTACTGCATCCCTCGCTCCCTAACACCGACTAGTTAAAACAGAAATTGAGTCGCTATGAAATACTATGGGTTCAATAACTTCTCCTTATAAATCGAGTAACGTTTCTATGGATACGACAGGATTTTCTTTTGGGATACGAGTATCTCCTTTCCGATGCACTATTCCTTCTTTACTGCATCCCTCGCTCCCTCACATTGACGAATAAACACAGAAATTGCGTCGCTATGAAATACTATGGGAACTATGACTTCTCCTATAAAATGGAGTTACGTTTCTATGGAAACAACAGGATTTTCTCTTGGGATACGACTACCTCTTTTCCAATGCACTATACCTTCCTAACAGCATCCGTCGCTCCCTCACATTGACGAATAAACACCTAAAATAGCGTCGTTATGAAATACTATGTGTTCTCTGACAACTCCTTCCAACTCGAGTAAGGTTTCTATGGATACGACAGGATTTTCTTTTGAGATACCACTATCTCCTTTCCCATGCAGTATTCCTTCTTTACTGCGTCCCACGCTCCCTCACATTGACGAATTAACGCAGAAATTGCGTCGCTATGAAATACTATGAGTTCTAAGACTTCTCCTTTGATATCGAGTAACATTTCTTTGGAAACTACAGGATTTTCTTTTGGGATACGAGTATCTCTTTCCAATGCACTGTTAATCCTTTACTGCATCCTTCGCTGCCTCACATTGATGAATAAACACAGAAATTGCTTCGCTATGAAAAACTTAGCGTTCTATGACATCTGCTTCTAAATCGAGTAACGATTCTATGGAAACTACAGGATTTTCTTTTGGAATTCGAGTGTATCCTTTCCGATGCACTATTCTTTCTGTACTGCATCCCCCGCTCCCTCACATTGACGAATTAACATAGACATTGCGTCCCTATGAAATACTATGGGTTCTATGACTTCTCCTTCTAAATCTAGTAACGTTTCTATGGAAACGGCAGGATTATCTTTTGGGATACGAGTATGTCCTTTCCGATGCACTTATTTTTCTTTACTGCATTCCTCGCTTCGTCACATTGACGAATTAACACAAAAATTGAGTTGCTATGAAATACTACGGGTTCTATGACATCTCCTTATAAATCGAGTAACTTTTCCATGGGATAGACAGGATTTTCTTTTGGGATACGAGTATCTCCTTTCCGATGCACTAATCCTGCTTAACTGCATACCACGCTCCCTCACATTGCGAATTAACACTGAAAATGCGTCGCTGTTAAATACTACGAGTTCTATGACTTCTCCTTCTAAATCGAGTAACGTTTCTATGAAAACGACTGGATTTTCTTTTAGGATACGAGTATCTCCATTCCCGATGCACTATTCCCTCTTTACTCCATCCCCCGCTACCTCTTATTAACGAATTAACCCAGAAATTGCGTCGCTATGACATACTATGGTTTCTATGACTACTCCTTCTAAATCGAGTAACGTGTCTATTGAAAGGACTGGAATTTCTTTTGGGATACGACTATCTCCTTTCCGATGCACTATTCCATCTTTACTGCATCCCTCGCTCCCTCACATTGACGAATTAACACCGAAATAGCGTCGCTATGATATGCTATGAGTTCTGTGACTTCTCCATCAACATCGAGTAACGTTTCAATGGAACTACAGGATTTTCTTTTGGGATACTACTATCTCCTTTCCGATGCACTATTCCTTCTTTACTCCATCCCTCGCTCCCTCACATTGACGAATAAACACAGAAATGGCGTCGCTATGAAATTCTATGGGTTCTGTGACTTCTCCTTCTAAATCGAGTAACGTTTCTATGGAAACGACGGGATTTTCTTTTGGGATGCGAGTTCTCCTTTCCGATGCACTGTTCCTTCTTTACAGCATCCTTCGCTCCCTCACATTGACGAATAAACACAGAAATTGCGTCGCTATGAAATACTATGGGATCTGTGGTTTCTCCTTCTAAATCGAGTAACGTTTCAATGGAAACGGCAGGATTTTCTTTTGGGATGCGAGTATCTCCTTTCCGAAGCACTGTTCCTTCTTTACTGCATCCCTCGCTCCCTAACACCGACTAGTTAAAACAGAAATTGAGTCGCTATGAAAAACTATGGGTTCAATAACTTCTCCTTATAAATCGAGTAACGTTTCTATGGATACGACAGGATTTTCTTTTGGGATACGAGTATCTCCTTTCCGATGCACTATTCCTTCTTAACTGCATCCCTCGCTCCCTCACATTGACGTATTTGCACTGAAATTGCGTCGTTATAAATAGTATGTGTTCTATGACATCTCCTTCTAAATCAAGTGACGTTTTATAAAGGCACATTTGCATGCCGTGCGTGAGTTTCCTCGGATACGCGAAATAGTAATTAAATAATTAATCTCTGACAAATAAATAAAGCCTATGGCACAGAACTGCAGAGCTGTGTCGCTCATAAAACAAAACACAATTACGATACTCTTATGTTTCTTTAAGAAGGGGAGGGCTTGGATAAGTGGTGCGGGAAGCACGTATATTTCATTGAGTGGCACACCGCCATATTTGATGTTATATAAGAACAATGCGAGTTGTAATCTTACTAGGCACTCGATTCTGTAAAGAATTTATTTTTATGAAAATAAGTAGAATTATTTAACTGTAGGCTTATTCGTTGAATATATCTGATTTAACTAACTGTGTAAACTTTTTATGTTTAGTAGACAGTCACCTCTGTACGACGTATTGACATGGCTGGCAAATTATTCTAATATTGAGATTTAGGTTTGAGTCCGCACCTACCGCAGCAGTCTTTGGAAACGACTTATATACGAAGTCAGATTATTTGAGTCTTATTTCACGGTCAACTACGAATAACATTACATTTACGAAAAAGTCATTGTCAAGCGTCTGATACCGAGTAATTAAACGTCCACGTTCCAGATAAGCAAAGATTAATTACATCCAATCACTATCACACATAATGAATAATGAATAATTAATATTTTATTTTATTTTATTTATTTTATATTGGTGACTGTGTGTCGGACTTGTTATTTTGTCATTTGTTTCATTGTTCTCTTTGTTTCATGTGAAAAATCAACTTTCGGGACCTGGACTTGACTATATGAGAAATAACAAAAATCTGAAGATATTTGCCAATTATAAAATTTTGCGGGAAGACGCAATGAAGCTTCCAGCAAAATAAGGTAAGACGCAGCATCTTTGCATTGGTAGGCTTGACCAGACGCATAATTCAGTGTATTAGCTCTTCAGTAGATTCTGTAGTATTTCTTTCGCGCGTAGCAGTTTTCAGTGATAAATTTCATTCTCAGTACTTTTCCTTAAACAATAATTTCTGCAACAATACCAATACACGAGTGTACAATATGGCCGACTTCTGTACGATACGTTGTAACATGGACAACAGCCATTAACAATAATCCCATATTCAGTTTACATTTTTTAATTAACAAACAGCCATTGTTGCTACGAGCGATTCATGCTCAACTGCATTTTATTTTAAAACCAGTGTCAAACATTATTTTCTTGAAACATATATCACGTGTGGCATGGTCATAACTAGAAAACAATACGCATAGATGGAACAGCAAAGACATACTAGTCAGACGCAATCCGACTAGGACGAGAGACAAATGTTAGAAAATGACTTTACGACAGCAACCGGTAGTGACGATTCATCAAATATTGACGCAAGTGTTAACGGAAATTTTGACAATAGGCCGTCCACCACAAAAGTTTCAAAGCCTCAGTCAGAGCCCATGTTAATACATGACGTCACGTCTAATGACGCGGCGGGGGCAGAGACCTTGCAAACAGTAAACATTGCCAACATGTTACAAATGCTAATGAAACAAAACGCAGAAAATATGGCAACCTTAAGGATACAAAACGCGGAAAACATGGCAACCTTAAGGATGCAGAACGCGGAAGACATGGCAACCTTAAAGACACAAAATGAACAGTTAAAGACACAAAATGACGAAATTAAATCTGATCTCATAGCAATCAAGACAGGTAGTGACACTTTGTGTAAACGTGTGGAACTTATAGACGCCACACTGACCAAACAGATGACTGAACTCAGTACGAAATTTTCCAAGCTTAATACGATACAAGAAAAGACTACAAATGACGTAGCACTTTTACAGACACAATTAAAAAACCTTAATGTCACGTGTGAAGCTCTTACTGAACAAATTCAAACATATCCTTCAGTACACGACAACCTTGGAAAACGAATTACAGACGTGCAGAATAAATTTGACGATGTTGATCAACACCTGACTGACATCGTACAATCTGATGCCACAGCTCATTTTCAAAATATTAATAAAGAATTTCATGATTGTGTAGAGAACAAAGACAAACATTTTGATAGATGCATACGTGAAAACTTACCAACAATTGTGCACGACTCTGTAGCGGAATACATCACTAATAACAAACAGCTGATTAGTGACGCAGTACAATCCGTCTCTGCACCCATGAAACAATTCACCGATCAACCACAGTCTGAATGTAACGAAAATATCAGTCAAAATGCACAGTTCAGAAACCAATATACATTCGAGTATGACGCACACATACCGCACACGACAAACACACAAGAACAAAACACACCAAGACTACAACACATACCACGACGTGCAACCACAAACACAAGCTATTATCATGGTAAACCACAGCAACATTATCGTAATTACTCGCCAGCTGAACATTGCAGTAATTGCAGTGGAACAAATCCAAATCATAATGCAAAGGAAGAAGAAAGCTTAAGAAAACACAGGCAGTTTCAGGCTTTTATCCCAGAAAAACGAACCATTCTTCTGGTGATTTTTCTTAAATCTTTTAGTAACGCATTTCCACGCACTTGGAGTGACCGGAACAAGATTTCATATATTGTCGGTTACATCCAAGGCGATGCAGCTGTCTGGGCATACAGTCAAGCTGACGTATGTACCACGTATAGTGAGTTTGAGCGTGCCTTTCTGAACAAATTCTGGTCGCAATCCGTCCAGGAGCGACTCAGAAGACAAATTTTAGAACCGGAAACTTTTAACAGTAAAGATGGTAACTTACGCAGATATTTTGAAAAATACTTGAACATGGGACATTCTTTGGACGAACCAGTCGCTACACGTGATATACTCCGTGCGTTGAAGGCCAAATTGCCTTTCAACATTAAAGAAAAGCTCTTACATATTCCGAATGACGATCCAGATTATTTTTTAACAACTTTAGATTCGGTTGACATGTTACTAGAAGATCAGCGCTTCGCGCGGCAAAACAGCAGCCACAATGTTTATACTAGTGGTATGCAAAACATGCAGGCTTGCCAACTCAATTCTGGCGCGCCCACAGTTGGATACGCGGTACAGCAAAAACAGCAAACTCACATGCCGTCTCAATACGGAAATAAAAATCAACGCGCGTATTCCAATACAAACAACAGTTACAACAGTAATAACACTCCATGCAGCAATCCATACAAAAGGCACCGCGGTAATAACAACAACGGTAACAACGGATACAAATGTAACAACAAAAACACAAACAGAAATAGAAATAATAATAACTACGGGCCAAGACAGCATCTTAGCGATCAATACTTTCTTTCAAACACTGCTATACCACAGCAGCCACCAGGACAAAATTAGGGCATATCTTACGACCGACAGGTAAGTTATAATGCGCAACAGCAACAACAACCGCAAAAGTTTGGAGATCACAACAGCCAATATCCGAATGTGAATATAATAGAAATGACACCTGATACACAACCTCAATCTGTGTCAGTACCTAATACAAATGCTAATCCAACGAACTAGAAACAGTCACTTCTATGCCCCGGGTCGTGGCTGAAGAATTTTTGGGGGGGCGACTTCAATGTTAATCAGTTATTTGACACTACCATTGAACAACAAAATATTGATATGCCTAATAATTCTAAACAAAAACTACCTGTTTTATTTATAAGATACAACCACAATGACAATATATCAGATGAACTTTTGCAAGACAGTACACAATGTCGTTCAAACACAAATGAAATTGTTTTAGCATCTACTACTGGTGTAGTAGGTGGGATTCCAACTACTGTTATCTTAAATACAGGTGCAGCTGTGAGCGTTTTGTCTTTTAATTTCTATAAAAAGATGTGTGAATTGGAGCCTGTGCCTGAGTATCCTGCCCAAAACTGTAAAATAACTACTGCTCTAGGTAATAAGTCATGTAGGGTTACGAAGCAAGTTTTTGTAAACATTAAAATAGATAATGGAACCGTACAATGGCCATTCCTGGTTGTACAAAACCTTGTAATAAATTGCATATTAGGAATAGATATTATGAGCGAGAAGGACTGCATTATAGACTTCTCCAAAGGTAAATGTATTTTAAATGATAAAGGCAGTGTAATTATAATTGATTTGGACAGGAGAACTCTAAAGCATGACAAACACTGTACAGGGTACAAGGTTCAGTTAGTACTTGACAACGAAATTCATGACATGCGAACACACTCATCTGACACAGAGCTAATGGACTTGAAAACATTGCTTGATCATAAGATATATGAAGCTAGAGATCTCAGTGTACATGAACGTATAAAACCACAGGAAGTGTTATCCAAATATTTACAAATTTTTACCAAACGATTAGGTGTTATCAACACGTATGTGTACAAGATTGATGTCAAGCCTCACGAGATCTTCTACCACAAGACATATAACGTACCGTTATCTCAGCGACCTGCTGTGTGGCAAGAACTAAAACAAACTACAACATAGATTATAAGTAGTATAGAAATTTTCATTTCAGCGGTTCCAGTGACGCAGTTGAAGACAGAAGAACTTTTCTTTCAACGCAGCGCCACCACCGAGAAGACTGAATATTAAAGTAAAATTTATGATAACGTAGCAGTGAATGATATACTAATTTTTCACGAAACATTTGTGACTGTAGGTACCACTGACTTGGTATGACACCTGACGAACCGACAGACGTCATCTGTGAAGCGATCTTTTAATTCGAGAAATAGATTAGACGCACATCTCTCAGCAAGAAAAGCATCTACCAGTAGCCAAGGCCACACAGACACTATACACACACGCACAAAACGCGAGGAGTCGAACAGTTTTCCGTCTCTTATTGTTTTTAATATTTATTGAGTAGTGAAAACGCCTGGTCTTGCCTACGGATGTAATGAATGTTGTGTCTAACCTATCTTAATTTCAGATGACATCACAAAAAAAAAAACATCGATAAAATCCCAGCAAAACCGTTAAAGAGAACGTAAATATCTGCAATTCATGTAATCAAATGTGACATAATTATAGCTATGTAATGAAGATGTAAACATGTTTATGTGTAACTGTATTACGTTTATGCTAAGAAAATATGTGACGTGTATATGTATGATTACTTATGTTTTTTTTTTTAAAAATGATGTATAATGTAACTGTTACTATGTGAAAATTTGAACCATAACGAGTGCCAAAACGTGAAAACTTAAAAAAAAAAATTGCATAGTGACCGACTGTTCACGGACATTAACGTACATTACTAAGTCTGCAACTACGCAGAAACCTATGTGAAAGAAACTGTTAATGACATTCATCATGCATCGTACCTTTGTAAACGCGATGAACGATTTCTTTGATAAGTAACTACGAACATTTAGGTGAGCTATATTTAGCAAAAACCTGAAATTGTGAAGTGCGTAATTTGTGCATCGTCTAGTGACATTACTACAGTATCTAACTTCAAGATGTTAACTGGATTAAATGGTCACAACTTGCCTGTCCAGGAAACAACACGACGAGTGGAAGAATTTTGGTTGGAACTTCAGGGAATGGAATGTTCTCGAAATGTGACGGACACACTTACCTGGACTGTCCAAGGATCGACGCCAGCTATGTGCCGTCCGAGGTTCTGCAACCAAGCTTCCACGGAATATCGAAAACGAACTGCATATGGACCAATTACTGGACGGGTCACGTCTGATCTGTAATGAACAATGCTTTTTGTCACAACGAACTGCATCACAACGACTATAATGGAAATAGGAAATGGGCATGCTTATGTATCAATCACGTTGTTATACAGCGATGTTACTGTGATCAAAAAAACTTTACCACGACGACACTAACCTGTGAAAAATTATTGTGCAGCAGACGAATATAATCTGTAATAACGACACGATGTGTATAGGTCATCGCACCTGAAACAAAAAGACATTTTTCTTTGAAGCATTTCATTGCAATATTATGTAACTAAGAACATTCAACAGTCTGAAGTTGTATTGTATTATAACAAATATTATAATTTTAAAACTAAGTTACCTGTCATAGTATGTAGTCTTTATATGTAATCCTGGTGGAATATTTTCTTTGTGCAACGACTAAGAAATGCGCGCGCACACGAACAATATGAAAAGCAATAATGTGCCGCGTGATCTAAATTTACGATATAACGGCAGTGCCGGAGTCACACAGACGCCTCTGCGCATGCGCGCACTCTATTTTGCCAACATAAGAACTTTTACGGCGCACGCGCGGCATTCAAATTTTGTATATAATGTACAGAATAATGTAAGTCATGTAAATAGTTGTAGATAACTTAGATTTTCTTGTGCCTTTAGGTGAATTGCTCGCCTGCAGGTGTGTCCTTTCGTCTCGCAATTCAGGGGGCAATATAAAGGCACATTTGCATGCCGTGCGTAAGTTTCCTCGGAAACGCGAAATATTAATTAAATAATTAATCTCTGACAAATAAATAAAGCCTATGGCACAGAACTGCAGCGCTGTGTCGCTGATAAAGCAAAACATAATTACGATACTCTTTTGTTTCTCATAGAAGGGGAGGGCTTGGACAAGTGGTGCGGGAAGCACATATATTTCATTGACTGGCACACCGCCATATTTGATGTTATATAAGAACACTGCGAGTTGCAATCTTACTAGGCACTCGATCCTGTAAAGAATTTATATTTATGAAAGTAAGTAGAATTATTTAACTGTAGGCTTATTCGTTGAATGTATCTGCTTTAACTAACTGTGAAACTTTATATGTTCAGTAGACAGTCACCTCTGTACGACATATTGACATGGCTGGCAAATTATTCTAATATTGAGATTCAGATTTGAGTCCACACCTACCGAAGCAGTCTTTGGAAACGATTTAAATACGAAGTCCGATTATTTGAGTCTTATTTCACGGTCAACTACGAATAACATTACATTTACGAAAATGCCATTGTCAAGCGTCTGATACCGAATAATTAAACATCCACGTTCCACATAAGCAAACATCAATTACATCCAATCACTATGAAAAATAATTAATAATAGTACAATATTTTATCTTATATTATTTATTTTATAGTTTCTATGGAAACGACAGGATTTTCTTTTGGGATACGAGTATCTCCTTTCCGATGCACTAGTCCTTCTTTACTGCTTCCTTCGCTCCCTCACATTGACGAATAAACACAAAATTGCGTCGCTATGAAATACCATGGGTTCTACGACTTCTCCATCTACATCAAGTAACATTTCTATGGAAACGACAGGATTTTCTTTTGGGATACGAGTATCTCCTTTCCGATGCACTATTCCTTCTTTACTGCATCCTTCGCTCCCTAACATTGACGAATTACCACAGAAATTGCGTCGCTATGATATAATATGGGTTCCATGACTTCTCCTTCTAAATCGAGCAACGTTTCTATGGAAACGACAAGATTTGTTTTTGGGATACGAGTATTTCCTTTCCGATGCACTATTCCTTCATTACTGCATCCCTCGCTCCCTCACATTGACGAATTAACACAGAAATTGCTTCGCTATGATATACTATGGGTTCGATGACTTCTCCTTCTAAATCGAGTGACGTTTCTATGGAAAGGACAGGATTTTCTTTTGGGATACGAGTATCACCTTCCCGATGCACTATTTCTTCTTTACAGCATCCCTCGCTCCCTCACATTGACGAATTAATACAGAAATGGCGTCGCTTTGAAATAATATGGGTTCTATGACCTCTTCTTCTAAATCGAGTAACGTTTCTATGGAAACGACAGGATTTCCTTTTGGGATACGAGTATCTCCTTTCCGATGCATTATTCCTTCTTTACTGCAACCTTCGCTCCCTCACATTGACGAATAAACACAAAATTGCGTCGCCATGAAATACTATGGGTTTTATGACTTCTCCTTCTAAATCGAGTAACGTATCTATGGAAACGAAAGGATTTTCTTTTGGGATACGGGTATCCCATTTCCGATGCTCTATACCTCCTTTACTGCATCCTTCGGTCCCTCACATTGACGAATTAACACAGAAATTGCGTCGCTATGAAATACTAAGGGTTCAATGACTTCTCCTTTTAAATTGAGCAACGTGTCTATGCAAAGGACACAATTATCTTTTGGGATACGTCTATCTCTTTTCCGATGGACTATTCATTCTTTACTGCATCTCCCGCTCACCTCACATTGTCGAATTAACACAGAAATTGCGTCGCTATGAAATACTATGTGTTCTATGACCACTTCTTCTAAATCGAGTAACGTTTCTATGGAAGCGACAGGATTTTCTTTTCGGATACGAGTATTTCCTTTCCGATGCACTGTTCGTTCTTTACTGCATCCCTCGCTCCCAAACATTGCCGAATTAACACAGAAATTGCGTCTCTATCAAAGACTATGGATTCTAGGACTTCTCCATCTAAATCGAGTGACGTTTCTATGCAAACGACAGGATTTCATTTGGGATACGAGTATCTCCTTTACGATGCACTATTCCTTCTTTACTGCATCCCTCGCGCCCTCACATTGATGAATTAACACAGAAATTGCGTCGCTATGAGTTACTATTGGTTCTATGACATCTTCTTCTATATCGAGTAACGTTTCTATCCAACGACAGTATTTTCATTTGGGATACGAGTATTTCCTTTCCGATGCACTGTTCGTTCTTTACTGCATCCCTCGCTCCCTCACATTGACGAATGATCACAGAAATTGCGTCGCTATGAAATACTATGAGTTCTATGACTTCTCCTTCTAAAACGAGTAACGTTTCTATCTAAAGGACAGGATTTTCTTTTTTAATACGAGTATCTCCTTTCCGATGCACTACTTCTTCTTACCGCGTCCCTCGGTCCCTCACATTGTCTAATTAACACAGAAATTGCGTCGCTAAGAAAGTCTATGGGTTCTATTACATCTTCTCCTAAATCGAGTAACGTTTCTATGGAAACGCCAGGATTGTCTTTTGGGATACAAGTAACTCCTTTCCGATGCACTATTCCTATCTGTATTGCATCTCCCGCTCACCTCACATTGTCGAATTAACACAGAAATTGCGTCGCTATGAAATACTATGTGTTCTATGACCACTCCGTCTAAATCGAGTAACGTTTCTATGGAAGCGACAGGATTTTCTTTTCGGATACGAGTATCTCCTTTCCGATGCACTATTCCTTGTGTATTGCATCCCCCGCTCCCTCCCATTGACGAATTAACACAGAAATTGCGTCGCTATTAAAAACCTTGGATTCTATGACTTCTCCTTCTAAATCGAGTAATGTTTCTACAGAAAGGACAGGATTTTCTTTTGGAACACGAGTATCTCCTTTCCGATGCACTAGTCCTTCTTTACTGCTTCCCTCGCTCCCTCACATTGACGAATAAACACAAAATTGCTTCGCTATGAAATACTATGGGTTCTACGACTTCTCCATCTACATCAAGTAACATTACTATGGAAACGACAGGATTTTCTTTTGGGATACGAGTATCTCCTTTCCGATGCACTATTCCTTCTTTACTGCATCCTTCGCCCCCTCACATTGACGAATTACCACAGAAATTGCGTCGCTATGATATACTATGGGTTACATGACTTCTCCTTCTAAATCGAGCAACGTTTCTATGGAAACGACAAGATTTGTTTTTGGGATACGAGTATTTCCTTTCCGATGCACTATTCCTTCATTACTGCATCCCTCGCTCCCTCACATTGACGAATTAACACAGAAATTGCTTCGCTATGATATACTATGGGTTCGATGACTTCACCTTCTAAATCGAGTGACGTATCTATGGAAACGAAAGGATTTTCTTTTGGGATACGGGTATCCCTTTTCCGATGCTCTATACCTCCTTTACTGCATCCTTCGCTCCCTCACATATATGAATTAACACAGAAATTGCGTCGCTATGAAATACTAAGGGTTCAATGACTTCTCCTTCTAAATTGAGTAACGTGTCTATGTAAAGGACACAATTATCTTTTGGGATACGACTATCTCTTTTCCGATGGACTATTCATTCTTTATTGCATCCCTCGCTCCCTCACATTAACGAATTAACCCAGAAATTGCGTCGCTAGGAAATACTATGGGTTCTATTACTTCTTCTCCTAAATCGAGTAACGTTTCTATGGAAACGACAGGAATATCTTTTGGGATGCGAGTATCGCCTTTCTGATGCACTATTCGTTCTTTATTGCATCCCCCGCTCCCTCACATTGACGAATTAACACAGAAATTGCGTCGCTATGAAATACTATGGGTTACATGGCATCTCCTTCAAAATCGAGTAACGTTTCCATGGAAGCGACAGGATTTCCTTTTGTGATACGAGTATCTTTTTTCCGATGCACTATTCCTTCTTTACAGCACCCCTCGCTCTCTCACATTGATGAATTAACACTGAAATTCCGCCGCTATGTATTACTATTGGTTCTATAACATCTTCTTCTAAATCGATTATCGTTTCTATGGAAACGACAGTAATTTCATTTGGGATACGAGTATTTCCTTTCCGATGCACTGTTCGTTCTTTACTGCATCCCTCGCTCCCTCACATTGACGAATTAACACAGAAATTGCGTCGCTATCAAAGACTATGGGTTCTAGGACTTCTGCTTCTAAGTCGAGTGACGTTTCTATGGATACGACAGGATTTTCTTTTGGGATACGAGTATCTCCTTTCCGATGCACTATTCCTTCTTTACTGCATGCCTCGCTCCCTCACATTGATGAATTAACAAAGAAATTGCGTCGCTATGAATTACTATTGGTTCTATGACATCTTCTTCTAAATCGAGTAACGTTATTATGGATGCGACAGTATTTTTATTTGGGATACGAGTATTTCCTTTCCGATGCACTCTTCGTTCTTTACTACATCCCTCGCTCCCTCACATTGACGAATTATCACAGAAATTGCGTCGCTATGAAATACTATGAGTTCTCTGATTTCTCCTTCTAAATCGAGTAACGTTTCTATCTAAAGGACAGGATTTTCTTTTTTGATACGAGTATCTCCGTTCCGATGCGCTATTCCTTCTTTACTGCATCCTTCGGTCCCTCACATTGTCTAATTAACACAGAAATTGCGTCGCTATGAAATGCAATGAGTTCTATGACGTTTAATGCTTAATCGAGTAACGTTTCTATGGAAACGAGAGGATTTTCTTTTGGGATACGACTATCTCCCTTCCGATGCACTATTATTTCTTTACTGCATCCCTCGCTCTCCCACGTTCACAAATTAACACAGAAATTGCGTTTCTATGAAATACTATGGGTTCCTTGACTACTTCTTCTAAATCGAGTAACGTTTCTGTTGAATCGCCAGGATTTTCTTTTGGGATACGAGTATATCCTTTCCGATGCACTCCTCCTTTACTGCATACGTCACTCCGTCACACTGACGAATTAACACAGAACTTGCGTCGCTATTAAAGACTATGGGTTCCATGCCTTCTTCTCCTAAATCGAGTAACGTTTCTATGGAAACGACAGGATTTTCTTTTGGGTTACGGGTATCTCCTTTCCGTTGACTATTCCTTGTAAATTGCATTCTCCGCTCACTCCCATTGACGTTTTAACACAGAAATTGCGTCGCTATGAAATACTATGGGATCTATGACGTCTCCTTCTAAACGGAGTAACATTTCTATGTAAAGGACAGGATTTTCTTTCGGGATACGACTATCTCTTTTCCGATGCACTATTCATTGTTTACTGCATCCGTTGCTCCCTCACATTAACGAATTAACACAGAAATTGCGTCGCTATCAAAGACTATGGGTTCTAGGGTTTCTCCTTCTAAATCGAGTAACGTTTCTATGGAAACGACAGGATTTTCCTTTGGGATACGAGTATCTCCTTTCCGATGCACTATTCCTTCTTTACTGCATCCCTCGCTCCCACACGTTCACGAATTAACACAGAAATTGCGTTGCTATGAAATACTATGGGTTCTTTGACTTCTTCTTCTAAATCGAGTAACGTGTCTGTGGAATCGCCAGGATTTTCTTTTGGGATACGTGTCTCTCCTTTCCGATGCACACCTCCTTTACTGCATACCTCACTCCGTCACATTGACGAATTAACACAGGAATTGCGTCGCTATTAAAGACTATGGGTTCCATGTCTTCTTCTCCTAAATCGAGTAACGTATCTATGGAAACGACAGGATTTTCTTTTGGGATAAGAGTATCTCCTTTCCGATGACTATTCCTTGTATATTGCATCCTCCGCTCCCTCCCATTGACGAATTAACACAGAAATTGCGTCGCTATGAAATACTATGAGCTCTATGACTTCTCCATCTAAATCCAGTAACTTTTCTATGGGATCGACAGGATTTTCTTTTGGGGTACGAGTATCTCCTTTCCGTTGCATTATTCCTTGTATATTGCATCCCCTGCTCCCCCACATTGACGAATTAACACTGAAATTTCGTCGCTATAGAAGCCTATGGGTTTTATGACTTATCCTTCTAAATCGAGTAACGTTTCTATGGAAACAACAGGATTTTCTTTTTGGATACGAGTATTTCCTTTCCGATGCACTATTCCTTCTTTACTGCATCCCTCGCTCCCTCACATTGACGATTTAACACAGTTATTGTGTCGCTATGAAATACTATGTGTTGTATGACTTTTCCGTCTAAATCAAGTAACGTTTCTATGGAAACGACAGGTTTCTCTTTTGGCATACGAGTATCTCATTTCCCGAAGCACGATTCCTTCTTTACTGCATCCCTCGCTCCCTCACATTGACGAATTAACCCAGAAATTGCGTCGCTATGAATTACTATGGGTCCTATGACTTCCCCTTCTAAATCGAGAAACGTGTCTATGGAAAGGACAGGATTTTCTTTTGGGATACGACTATCTCCTTTCCGATGCACTATTCCTTCTTTACTGCATCCCTCGCTCCCTCATATTGACGAATCAAAACAGAAATTGCGTCGCTATGAAATACTATGGGTTCTATGACTTCTTCGTCTTAATCGAGTACGTTTCTGTGGATACGACAGGATTTTCTTTTGGGATACGAGTAACTCCTTTCCAATGCACTATTCCTTGTATATTGCATCACCCGCTCCCTCACATTGACGAATTAACACAGAAATTGCGTCGCTATGAAATACTAAGGGTTCTATGACATCACCTTCTAAATTGAGTAACGTTTCTATGTAAAGGTCACAATTTTCTTTTGGGATACGACTATCTCTTTTCCGATGGACTATTCATTCGTTATTGCATCCCTCGCTCTCTCACATTAACGAATTAACCCAGAAATTGCGTCGCTATGAAATACTGTGGGTTCTATTACTTCTTCTCCTAAATCGAGTAACGTTTCTATGGAAACGACTGGATTATCTTTTGGGATACGAGTATCTCCTTTCCGATGCACTATTCCTTGTATATTGCATCCCCCGCTCCCTCCCATTGACGAATTAACACAGAAATTATGTCGCTATGAAATACTGTGGGTTCTATGACCTCTCCTGCAAAATCGAGTAACTTTTCTATGTAATGGACGCAATTTTCTTTTGGGATACGACTATATCTTTTCCGATGCACTATTCCTTCCTTACCGTATCCCTCGCTCCCTCACATTAACGAATTAACACAGAAATTGCGTAGCAATAAAATACTACGGGTTCTATGATTTCTTCTTCTACATGGAGTAACGTTTATACGGAAACGACAGGATTTTCTTTTAAGATACGAGTATCTCCTTTCCGATGCACTATTCCTTCTTTATTGCATCCCCAGCTCCCTCAGACTGACGAATTAACACAGAAATTGCGTCGCTATGTAATACTATGGGTTCTATGACATCTCCTTCCAACTCGAGTAAGGTTTCTATGGAAGCTACAGGATTTTCTTTCGGGATACGAGTATCTCGTTTCCGATGCACTCCTCCATCTTTACTGCATCCCTCGCTCCCTCACATTGACGAATTAACCCAGAAATTGCGTCGCTATGAAATACTATGGGTCCTATGACTTCCCAATCTAAATCGAGAAACGTGTCTATGGAATAAAGATGATTTTCTTTTGGGATACGACTATCTCCTTTCCGATGCACTATTCCTTCTTCACTGCATACCTCGCTCGCTCACATTGACGAATTTACACAGAAATTGCGTCGCTATTAAATACTATTGGTTCCATGACCCCTCCTTCTAAATCGAGTAACGTTTCTATGGAAAGGACATGATTTTCTATTGGGATACGAGTATCTCCTTTCCGACGCACTATTCCGTGTATACTGCATCACTCGCTCCCTCAGATTGATGAAATGTCACAGAAATTCTTCGCTATGAATTACTGTGGGTTCTATGACTTCCTCTTCTACATCGAGTTACGTTTCTATGGAAACGACAGGATTTTCTTTTTGAATACGAGTATCTCCTTTCCGATGAACTATTCCCTCTTTACTGTATCCCTCGCTCCCTCACACTGACGAATTTACACAGAAATAGCGTCGCTATTAAATACTATTGGTTCCATGACCCCTCCTTCTAAATCGAGTAACGTTTCTATGGAAAGAACATGAATTTCTTTTGGGATACGAGTATCTCCTTTCCGATGCACTATTCCTTCTTTACTGCATACCTCGCTCGCTCACATTGACGAATTAACACAAATATTGCGTCGCTATGAAATACTACGGATTCTATGACTTCGCCTTCTAAATCGAATAACTTTTCTATGGGAATGACAGGATTTACTTTTGGGGTACGAGTATCTCCTTTCCGATGCACTATTCCTTGTATATTGCATTCCTCGCTCCCTCACATTGACGAATTAACACTGAAATTTCGTCGCTATAATTGCCTATGGGGTCTATTACTTCTTCCTCTAAATCGAGTAACGTTTGTATGGAGACAACAGGATTTTATTTTGGGATACGAGTATCTGCTTTCCGATGCACTATTCCTTCTTTACTGCATCCCACGCTCCCCCTTATTGACGAATTAACACAGATATTGCGACGCTATGAAATACTAGGGGTTCTATGACTTCTACTTCTAAATCGAGGAACGTTTCCAAGGATACGACAGGATTTTCGTTTGGGATATGACTATCTCTTTTCCGATGCACTATTCCTTCTTTACTGCATCCCTCGCTCCCTCACATTGACGAATTAACACAGAAATTGCGTCGCTATGAAATACTATGTGTTCTATGACTTCTACTTCTAAATCGAGTAACGTATCTATGGAAACGAATGGATTTTCTTTTGGGATACGGGTATCTCTTTTCCGATGCTCTATACCTTCTTTACTGCATCCCTCGCTCCCTGACATTGACGATTTAACACAGTAATTGTGTCGCTGTGAAATACTATGGGTTCTATGACTTCTTCGTCTAAATCGAGTAACGTTTCTGTGGATACGACAGGGTTTTCTTTTGGGATACGAGTAACTCCTTTCCAATGCACTATTCCTTGTATATTGCATCCCCCGCTCCCTCTCATTGACGAATTCACACAGAAATTGCGTCGCTATGAAATACTAAGGGTTCAATGACTTCTCCTTCTAAATTGAGTAACGTGCCTATGTAAAGGACACAATTTTCTTTTGGGATACGACTACCTCTTTTCTGATGGACTATTCATTCTTTATTGCATCCCTCGCTCCCTCACATTAACGAATTAACCCAGAAATTGCGTCGCTATGAAATACTGTGGGTTCTATTACTTCTTCTCCTAAATCGAGTAACGTTTCTATGGAAACGACTGGATTATCTTTTGGGATACGAGTATCTCCTTTCCGATGCACTAGTCCATCTTTACTGCATCCCTCGCTCCCTCAAATTGAAGAATTAATACAGAAATTGCGTCGCTATGAAATACTGTGAGTTCTATGTCTTCTCCATCTAAATCGAGTAACGTTTCTATGGATACGACAGGATTTTCTTTTGGGATACGAGTACCTCCTTTCCGATGCACTATTCCTTGTATATTGCATCGCTCGCTCCCTCACATGGACGAATTAACACAGAAATTTTGCCGCTATAATAGACTGTGGAATCTATGACATCCTCTTCTAAATCGATTAATGTTTCTATGGAAACTACTGGATTTTCTTTTGGGATACGAGTATCTCATTGCCGATGCACTATTGCTTGTTTACTGCATCCCTCGCTCCCTCCCGTTGATGAAATATCACAGATATTGCTTCGCTGTGAATTAGTGTGGGTTCTATGACTTCCTCTTCTACATCGAGTTACGTTTCTATGGCAACGACAGGATTTTCTTTTTGGATACGAGTATCTCCTTTCCGATGAACTATTCCCTATTTACTGTATCCCTCGCTCCCCCACACTGACGAATTTACACAGAAATTGCGTCGCTGTTAAATACTATTGGTTCCATGACCCCTCCTTCTAAATCAAGTAACGTTTCTATGGAAAGGACATGATTTTCTTTTGGGATACGAGTATCTCCTTTCCGATGCACTATTCCTTCTTAACTGCATACCTCGCTCGCTCACATTGACGAATTTACACAGAAATTACGTCGCTATGAAATACTGTGGGTTCTATGCTCACTCCTTCTAAATCGAGTAACTTTTCTATGTAAAGGACGGAATTTTCTGATGGGATGGACTATCTCTTTTCCGATACACTATTCCTTCCTTACTGTATCCCTCGCTCTCTCACATTAAAGAATTAACACAGATATTGCGTAGCTATAAAATACTATGTGTTCTATGATTTCTTCTTCTAAATGAAGTAACGTTTGTACGGAAACGACAGGATTTTCTTTTGGGATACGAGTATCTCCTTTCCGATGCACTATTCCTTCTTTATTGCACCCCCACTCCCTCAGATAGACGAATTAACACAGAAATAGCGTCGCTATGTAATACAATGGGTTCTATGACCTCTCCTTCTAAATCGAGTAACGTTTCTATGGAAGCGACAGGATTTTCTTTTGGGATACGAGTATTTGTTTTCCGATGCACTACTCCATCCTTACTGCATCTCCGTAATACAATGGGTTCTATGACCTCTCCTTCTAAATCGAGTTACATTTCTATGGAAGCGACAGGATTTTCTTTTGGGATACGAGTATCTATTTTCCGATGCACTACTCCATCCTTACTGCATCCCCCGCTCCTTCACATTGACGAATTAATACAGAAATTGCGTCGCTATGAAATACTATGAGTTCTATGACTTCTCCAACTACATCGAGTAACTTTTCTATGGGAACGACAGGATTTACTTTTGGGGTACGAGTATCTCCTTTCCGATGCACTATTCCTTGTATATTGCATCCCTCGCTCACTCACATTGACGTATTAACACTGAAATTTCGTCGCTATAAAAGCCTATGGGTTCTATGACTTTTTCCTCTAAATCGAGTAACGTTTGTATGGAGACGACAGGATTTTCTTATGGGATACGAGTATCTGCTTTCCGATGCACTATTTCTTCTTTACTGCATCCCACGCTCCCCCTTCTTGACGAATTAACACAGAAATTGCGACGCTATGAAGTACTATGGGTCCTACGACTTCTCCTTGTAAATCGAGTAACGTTTCTATGGAAAAGACAGGATTTTCTTTTGGGATACGAGTATCCCCTTTCCGATGCACTATTCCTTCTTTACTGCATCCTTCGCTCCCTCACATTGACGAATAAACACAAAATTGCGTCGCTATGAAATACTGTGTGTTCTATGACTTCTCCTTCTAAATCGAGGAAGTTTCTATTGAAACGACAGGTTTTTCTTTTGGGATATGAGTATCTCCTTTCCGAAGCACTATTCCTTGTATGTTGCATCCCTCACTCCCTCACATTGACGAATTAACACAGAAATTGCGTCGCTATAAAAGACTATGGGTTCTATGACTTCTTCTCCTTAATCGAGTAACGTTTCTATGGGAAAGACAGGATGTTCTTTTGGGATACGAGTATCCCCTTTCCGATGCACTATTCCTTCTTTACTGCATCCTTCGCTCCCTCACATTGACGAATAAACACAAAATTGCGTCGCTATGAAATACTGTGTGTTCTATGACTTCTCCTTCTAAATCGAGGAAGTTTCTATTGAAACGACAGGTTTTTCTTTTGGGATATGAGTATCTCCTTTCCGATGCACTATTCCTTCTTTACTGCATCCTTCGCTCCCTCACATGGACGGATTAACACAGAAATTGCGTCGCTGTTAAATTGTATGTGTTCTATGACTTGTTCTTTTAAATCAAGTAACGTTTTTATGGAAACGACAGGATTTTCTTTTGGGATACGAGTATCTCCTTTCGGATGCACTATTCCTTCTTTACTGCACCCGTCGCTCCCTCACATTGACGAATAAACACAAAATTGCGTCGCTATGAGACACTGTGTGTTCTATGACTTCTCCTTCTAAATCGAGAAACGTTTCTATTGAAACGACAGGTTTTTCTTTTGGGATATGAGTATCTCCTTTCCGATGCACTATTCCTTCTTTAGTGCATCCTTCGCTCCCTCACATTGACGAATTAACACAGAAATTGCGTCGCTAAGAAATACTATGTGTTCTATGACATCTCTTTCTCATTTGAGTAACGTTTCTATGTAAAGGACAAGATTTTTTTTGAGATACGAGTATCTTCTTTCCTATTCACTATTCCTTCCTTACTGCACCTCTCGCTCCCTCACATTGACGAATTTACAAACAAATTGCGTCGCTATGAAATACTATGAGTTATATGACATCTCCTCCTAAATCGAGTAACATTTATATGGAAACGACAGAATTTTCTTTTGGGATACGAGTATCTCCTTTCACAATGCACTATTCCTTCTTTACTACATCCCTCGCTCCCTCACATTGAGGAATTAACACAGAAATTGCGTCGCTATGAAATACTATGGGTTCTATGACTTCTCCTTCTAAATAGAGTAACGTGTCTATGGAAGGACAGGATTTTCTTTTGGGTTACGTCTATCTCCTTTCCGATGCACTATTCCTTCTTTATTGCATCCCCCCGCTCCCTCACATTGAGGAATTAACACAGAAATTGCGTCGCTATGAAATACTATGGGTTCTATGACTTCTCCTTGTAAATCGAGGAACGTTTGTTTGGAGACGATAGGATTTTCTTTTGTTATACTACTATCTTCTTTCCGATGCACTATTTCTTCTTTACTGCATCCCTCGCTCCCTCACATTGACGAATTAACACAGAAATTGATCGCTATGAAATACTATGGGTTCTATGACTTCTCCTTCTAAATCGAGTATCTTTTCGATGCACTATTTCTTCTTTACTGCATCCCTCGCTCCCTCACATTGACGAATTAACACAGAAATTGATCGCTATGAAATACTATGGGTTCTATGACATCTCCTTCTAAATCGAGTATCTTTTCTATGGAAAGGACAGGATTTTTTTTTGGGATACGTATCTCCTTTCCGATGACGATTCCTTCTTTACAGCATACTTCGCTCCCTCACATTGACGAATTAACACAGAAATTGCGTCGCTATGAAGTACTATGGGTCCTACGACTTCTCCTTCTAAATCGAGTAACGTTTCTATGGAAACGACAGGATTTTCTTTTGGGATACGAATATCTCCTTTCCGAAGCACTATTCCTTCTATATTGCATCCCTCACTCCCTCACATTGACGAATTAACACAGATATTGCGTCGCTATAAAAGACTATGGGTTCTATGACTTCTTCTCCTTAATCGAGTAACGTTTCTATGGATAAGACAGGATTTTCTTTTGGGATACGAGTATCTCCTTTCCGATGCAGTATTCCTTCTTTACTGCATCCTTCGCTCCCTCACAGTAACGAATAAACAGAAAATTGCGTCGCAATGAAATACAATGGGTTCTTTGACTTCTACTTCTAAATCGAGTAACGTTTCTATGGAGACGGCATGATTTTCTTTTGCGATACGATTATCTTCTTTCCGATGCAGTATTCCTTCTTTACTGCATCCTTCGCACCCTCACATTGACAAGTTAACACAGAAATTGCGTCGCTATGAAATACTATAGGTTCTATGACTTGTCCTTCTAAATTGAGTAACGTGTCTATGGAAGGGACAGGATTTTCTTTTGGGATACGACTAACTCCTTTCCGATGCACTATTCCTTCTTTACTGCATCCCTCGTTCCCTCACATTGACGAATTAACACAGAAATTGATCGCTAAGAAATACAAATGGGCTCTATGACATCTCCTTCTAAATCGAGTATCGTTTCTATTGAAAGGACAAGTTTTGCTTTTGGGATACTGGTATCTCCATACCCGATGCACTATTACTTCTTTACTGCATCCCTCGCTCCCTCACATTGACGAATTAACACAGAAATTGCGTCGCTATGAAATGCAATTGGCTCTATGACTTCTCCTTCTAAATCGAGGAACGTTTCTATGGAGACGACAGGGTTTTCTTTTGGGATACGAGTATCTCCTTTCCGATGCACTACTCCATCTTTACTGCATCCCTCGCTCCCTCACATTGACGAAGTAACACAGAAATTGCGTCGCTATGAAATACTATGGGTTCTATGACTTCTCCTTCTAAATCGAGGAACGTTTCTATGGAGACGACAGGGTTTTCATTTGGGATACGACTAACTCCTTTTCGATGCACTATTCCTTCTTTACTGCATCACTCGCTCCCTCACATTGACGAATTTACACAGAAATTGCGTCGCTGTGTAATAGTATGTGTTCTATGACTTGTTCTTCTAAATCGAGTAACGTTTTTATGGAAACGACAGGATTTTTTTTGGGATACGAGTATCTCCTTACCGATGCACTATTCCTTGTATATTGCATCCCTCACTCCCTCACATTGACGAATTAACACAGAAATTGCGTCGCTATAAAAGACTATGGGTTCTATGACTTCTTCTTAATCGAGTAACGTTTCTATGGAAACGGCAGGATTTTTTTTTGGGATACGAGGATCTCCTTTCCGATGCACTATTCCTTCTTTACTGCATCCTTCGCTCCCTCACATTGACGAATTAACACAGAAATTGCGTCGCTCAGAAATACTATGTGTTCTATGAGATCTCCTTCTCAATCGAGTAACGTTTCTATGGAAACGACAGGATTTTCTTTTGGGATATGAGTATATACTTTCCGATGCACTATTCCTTCTTTACTGCATCCTTCGCTCCCTCACATTGACGAATTAACACAGAAATTGCGTCGCTCAGAAATACTATGTGTTCTATGAGATCTCCTTCTCAATCGAGTAACGTTTCTATGGAAAGGACAAGATTTTTTTTGGGATACGAGTATCTCCATTCCCATTCACTATTCCTTTCTTACTGCATCCCTCGCTCCCTCACATTGACGAATTAACACACAAATTGCGTCGCTATGAAATACTATGAGTTCTATGACATCTCCTCCTAAAACGAGTATCGTTTATATGGAAACGACAGAATTTTCTTTTGGGATACGAGTATCTCCTTTCCCAATGCACTATTCCCTCTTTACTACATCCCTCGCTCCCTCACATTGAGGAATTATCACAGATATTGCGTCGCTATGAAATACTATGGGTTCTATGACTTCTTCTTCTGTTTCCAGTAATGTTTCTATGGAAACGAAAGGATTTCTTTTGGGATACGATTATTCCCTTTCCGAAGCACTATTCCTTCTTTATTGCATCCCCCCGCTCCCTCACATTGAGGAATTAACACAGATATTGCGACGCTATTAAATACTATGGGTTCTATGACTTCTCCTTCTAAATCGAGTATCTTTTCTATGGAAAGGACTGGATTTTTTTTTTGGGATACGTATCTCCTTTCCGATGATGTTTCCTTCTTTACAGCATACTTCGCTCCCTCACATTGACGAATTAACACAGAAATTGCGTCGCTATGAAGTACTATGGGTCCTACGACTTCTCCTTCTAAATCGAGTAACGTTTCTATGGAAACGACAGGATTTTCTATTGGGATACGAGTATCTCCTTTCCGAAGCACTATTCCTTGTATATTGCATCCCTCACTCCCTCACATTGACGAATTAACACAGAAATTGCGTCGCTATAAAAGGCTATGGGTTCTATGACTTCTTCTTCTTAATCGAGTAACGTTTCTATGGAAACGACAGGATTTTCTTTTGGGATACGAGTATCTTCTTTCCGATGCACTATTCCTTGTTTTCCGCATCCTTCGCTCCCTCACATTAACGAATAAACACAAAATTGCGTCGCAATGAAATACAATGGGTTCTATGACTTCTACTTCTAAATCGAGTAACGATTCTATGGAAACGACAGGATTTTCTTTTGGGATATGAGTATCTCCTTTCCGATGCACTATTCTTTGTCTACTGCATCCTTCGCTCCCTCACATTGACGAATTAACACAGAAATTGTGTCGCTATCAAATACTATGGGTTCTATGACATCTCCTTCTCAATCGAGTAACGTTTTATAAAGGATTATACTGTAAATGATGAAAGTATGTGAATGCAGCTTGCCGCTAACTTGGTGTAATGTCTCTCACACATAAACCTGTACAGTAAAGTAAGGGCCTCCTGTTTTATCTTTAGGCTGATCCGTGGTAAGACAGGCAAACAATAATACTAATGGAGGATTCTGCGTATTTTCTCTAATTCCATTCGCTCTCTCTCTCTCTGTCCTTTATCTATATACAGTTTTAAATATAATATTTCATTACGTGAACTCAGCCCAATAGAATCTCTGGTGGAGCCCTTCGTCTTAATATCCAGCGGCTGGCTTTCTGCAAAAGAAGTTTATATCTATTATTATTGTTAACCGCTGCATTCAGTTGGGAAAATCGATCGTTTGAACAATTCGTGCATTTTACGACAGATTTAGAATTTCAGATGTGTCCGAAGCCTTTTTGGACGATTTTATAAAATCTCGGTGATTGCTGGCTCTCTTCGTCACATCTGAAACTTCCCCACTAAATACAGGGCCAAGACAATCATCAATGATTCAGACAGAGAACTCATTCGTCATTCACTCTAGAATAAAAGGGTCACAAACCTTATTTCTGGGGAAAATTGTATATTCAATCCATCTCCATTACATGTTCCGTTTTCTGTCGATTCCAAGTCTTACTTAATTTGCGTTTACAGTTTTTTCTCTCTCTTCAAATGACCCGCTAGTGGCACAAACGTTAATAGCTCGCTTTAGCGAGAAGAAGAGCAAGTTTGTCTCTTTTAACAACCCGACAATCTTCCAACCGATCCTTCCGAAGCTGTCCTAGTTATCCGTCCCCAACAACCATGGAGAATACACATATGTATCTCTGTTATTCCAAAGAAGAAACGTACTAGAAAAATACCTTGGCGTCGACGAGCTGTCGGCGCATATATTACTAGAAAATCCTATCAGATACTTTCCAAAAGTGAATAAATGTGGATGATTTGATTGATAATTATTAATTATTGCGTGGTAGAGGGTAATTTTTCGTGGGGAGATTACAATGCCCCTCGTAGCGAGCGAAGTTTGTGAGCTCAATTTTGAATTACCGAACACACTTCGTGAGCTATCTATTAGTGTGGATAACCCGGAAGTGATAATTGTCAGTCCTCCGACTGGAAAAGAATATTATGTTTAAGACAGACGAAGAAACGAAATATTGAAAACAGAAGAAATGAAGAGACAGGTACCGCGGCTGTATTGCTTTTACGTGCATTAAGGTGTTATGTCTGCTGTGCACAACCAAGGAGGATGATCTTTCATGAAACTGTTATCAAGGTCTACCCATTCGGGAACTTTCTTAAGCAGGGGAACCTTGGAAAACCACTTAATCCTAGACCCCCAGCTTACGGTACATAGAAGATAGGAAAGCCTACAGAAGAAAAAGAAATAATTGTGGAAATAGATCTCTAAAGGAAAGATAGGGATCGATTTATATAACGCTTTGGAGAAGAGTGATTTGTGCCTCTAGCAAAAAAAAACTTTTTACAATAAATAACGTGAATTTTCGTTTTACAATCTTGTTCCTAGGACAATATCTTGCGGTGCTAAAACTCCCCGGGGTCTTGCATGTCCCCGACGTCCACATTTGTAGTCGGTCTTCTACGCGGCCCACTTTGTAGTCGATCTTCTACGCGGCCCACTTTGTAGCCGGTCTTCTACGCGGCCCACAATGGGAAGAGTAGAAGGGACAGGGATACTCGAATTCACATGCAACATTCATTCCAAAAGAATTAGCAATGACCAAAAGGGAAACTCTTCCTGTAAGAGAACTGGTTAGGTTGCACCGTCCCAGATTCCCCTTTTGGAAAGCAAAATCCTTATGGCTTCATACATCCTTTTTGTTACGACGTACTTCAAGGAACTTAGCCAGTAACTAATGATGTTGCCAAAAGCATCATCGTATTTACTCTCGTTTGAATACTCTTTTTGACTTTGCATCCCCACTTGTGCTTATAAGTCCAAAAGTTCTGACACATTTGCTATCACTGATTTGTTCTTCGTAATTTAAAGGATTCATGCAACTTACAGTAGATTTAGGATTCAAATCACCAAATAATGGAAAGTGTAGTTCATTTTATACAAATACATAATCCATCATTTCCTTGAAAAGTCATATAATTTATCTATACTCAAAAACTTTTTATTCTAAATACATATATTTCTCCACTTGATTGCTGTAATGTAAAAGTTATTAGCAATGCGGATTCACTTCTTTCATTTATTCTCTGATTCATACGGCGTTCACACATGCACATATATGGAAATGGATTTTTTTTTTTCAAACAAAAATTCCAAACGAACATGACCCATTAAATAACTACTAATTCTATGAATATTACTTTCTTTAAACATTCAATAATAAATTAACAACTCTTAACTTCTAATTATAACACCTTTTCTTTTTAAAGTTCAACATGAATCAGTTTACCCTCGCGTTTGGTGCGAGTCTTTTACAAAGCATATCTGTGTCGTCTATATCGATTCTAACTCTCGCGCCGACGTCAACTGTTTTGCGCGGGAAATTATCTTTGCGGCGTTAACCGTCACTCATGATTCACTGCCTCAACACATCCCTTCACACGTTTCCACACCTAAGTGTGTACTTGAAATTATATATGAACCTTCACTCGGAACCTCTTTTGATTATTCAGCGTCATTTACGGGAAACATTTCATTGTTCTTGAAGGTCAGTTAGATCCTTTATAAATCTTGATGACATTAGGAATGCTAAGGTTCCATGTTCACCCAAACCATTGATGAAGCCTATCTCCACTATCTTCTTAACAACACTCGATAGTAATAGTTAAACACTATTTCTATAATCTATGTCACTGATTAATTATTTCAATTTAAAGTTTTCTAACACTACACACACAGTTTATTGTTATGTATTTTACGAGCATTCATCTCTGTCATTCGCAACACCATTCCTCCCTATCTTCTAATCTTCATTAAATTTTTTCAAGTCGTTTTGGCAAAATAACCCTTTTATTTTGTTCGATCCCGGGTATGCTAACAGATAAGCCCCAGGATTCGGAATTTGTAGGATAATGTATGGGCCAGTATATAGTAACTCCCATTTCTTTATACTTCTCTTCATTAAGGATGATTTGGTATGTCTTTTGACTACTACCTTCTCTCCAACATGGTATGTCTGTACCCTCCTGATTAATTTGTCATATTGTTGATTTCTCTGATCAGCCTTTTTCGTCATATTTATGATGGCTTGTCTTATTTTTTTTTCCCAAGGCATCTCAGTTTCCTGAGTTTTGGGCATATGGTCCGTCCAGAAGTTTTCCTCTTTTGCTTCGAACATCACTTCACGAGGTGTATATCCAGTTGAGGAGTGGGGCATGTTATTGTATATCTGCTCAAACTCTTCCACATAATTTGCCCACGCAGTCTGCTTATTATGGCAATACGTCCTCATAAATCGATTGAATTCTCTAAAAATTCTCTCAACCAAATTGCCTTGTGGGTGGTAAAATGATGTTAGTATGTGTTTCACACCGACTTGAGACAAAGTCTGTTTCCATCGGAGTCCCGTGAATATTTTAGCATTGTCTGTTATGATCGCCTTAGGCCTACCAACATGTGGAAGATAATCCCTTATCAATCTTAATACAATTACTTTGGCTGTAGCCGCCTTTATCGGGTATAGCTTCACGTATTTCGTACACACATCGAGAAATGCCAACACATATCTAACACCACCTCTTGAAGTAGGTAACGGTCCACACAGATCGCACGAAATTAGTTCTTTTGGTTCTTGGACTAATATAGAGCATAATGGGTGCTTACTCCCTTTTGAATCCGGCTTTGTTTTTTGACAGATTATGCAACTCTTTAAGACCTCATGCACTCTGCGCTTTATGTTGGGAAAATAACAGTACCCACTTATCTTGTCTGCACATTTTGTCGCACCGAAATGTCCCCAGGTTAAATGAGTGAACCATACAAGTTTCTCTATTTGCGCCTCAGGTATACTAACACACCAACGGACTTTGTTTGGCCTTCCACAGCGGAAAAATAATACGCCATTTACCAGCTTGTAATAATTTGCCATCTGATCCGAAGGTTGCTGTTGTAACCTTTCAATGACACTTCCCCATTGAGCATCTCTTTTCTGTAACTGGGCCATATGCGCACACAAATTGACATAGTACGTCTTAAATGGGTTTTCCTGCAGCAGCAATACAGGGAATTCTGAGTTATTATTTACTTCAATCTCTTTGGTTAAACCCTGCGGTGACCTTGATAGAGCGTCAGCAATAATGTTTTGCTGCCCTGAGACATGTACGATCGTAAATTGGTATTGTTGCAGAGCGAGAGTCCATCTAGCCAGTCTGGGGTGTAACAGTTTACACGTTTGTAAAAACGTAAATGATTGCTGATCGCAATATACCATAGTCTTTGACCCATATAGATAATAATGAAATTTTTTAAATCCCCAGACGACCGCAAGAGCCTCTAATTCTGTCGTCGTGTAAGTTCGTTCACAGTTGGACAAAACACGACTAGCAAACGCAATAGGACAGAAGGTAAGTTGTCCATTTATCTTGCGTACTTGGAAAAGGCACGCTGCAAGACCCACATTCGACGAATCTGTTGACAAGTAAAATTTTTCTTGCATGTCCGGATGGTACAAAAGCGGTGCATTTACTAATTGCTTCTTTATCTCCTCGAATGCTTCTTGACACTCTAATGTCCAGAGCCAAGGCACATCCTTCTTCAGCAAACTATTTAGAGCTGCTGCGTTCATGGCCTGATTTGTTATAAATCTTCTAAAAAATGAGGCAAGACCCATAAACCCTTTTAATTGCCTCCTATTTCTGGGTGTTGGAAACTTACTAATCGCAATTAGCTTCTCCTTGGTTGGTAAAATTCCCTTTGCGTCAATTATATGCCCCAGGAACTTGATTCTGTTTACTGCAAAATGGGATTTCTGTAGGTTAGCAGTTATTCCCATGGTTTCGAACACGTCCAACACCCGGCTCAGTAAGGTAATATGCTCCTCCCAAGTCTTCGATGCAATAAGAAAATCATCAAGAAACACTGCTATCCTGGTTCTTAGTTCTGGGCCTAGTGCATAATCTAGAGCAGCTATAAAGATTCCAGCACTAATGTTGAGTCTGAAAGGAACTACAGTAAATTGGTAACTTCTTCCAGAATAAATGAAAGCCGTATATTTCCTTGATGACTCATCCAGCTTGACTTGCCAATAAGAACTCCGCAAATCAATGCTTGTCAAATATTGGACGTCCTGGAACCGTTGTATAAGTTCGTCTATGTTTTCCGGATGTGTTCTTACTGGAATTATAATTTTATTTATTTCTCTGGCGTCGAGTACCAGTCTCACAGTCCCATTTGCTTTTGGCACGACCAACAATGGGGAGCAGTATGGGCTTGTAGAGGGTTCGATCAAACCCCATTTCAACATGCGATCTAAATCTTTCTGCACTTGAGCCTTTAACCTCCAGGGAACAGGATAGAAAGTTCTACAATGCGTTTCGTGCGGCTTAACGTAGAGATGGCATATGTATCCCTTAATAACTCCTGGCCTTTCATCAAACACGTTTTCATACGCTAATAATAATTCTCTTAGCCGCTTCTTCTGATCTTCAGTAATGCAGTCGGATTCATTTAACTTCTCGTACACTAATTGACCAAAATCTCCTTTGACTTGGAACTCACTAATTACATGCTGTTTAGAATTTTGTGCCGTCCTGATTACTTGCACACTGATCTCACAATTATATTTTCTCGTAAGGCTTTCTTTTTTCAACAACTCCAACTCAAATTCTTGTTTATTAACATTCAACCAAATTTTTCCTGTTTTAAAATCTATTTTGCATCCGTATTGACGTAGGCTGACGACACCGATAATGCAATCTACCACCAAATTTTCACGACAAGGAATGTGCTTAATATTGCTACATTTCCGACTTCTACACTAAGTAGTGACTGCGCTTTTACATTAGCCGATCTAGCCCCAACGGTGCCTATTATTCTGCAATTTTGAACTGGAAAAATTGGTACTCGTCTTATATTTCTGATCTTGTTGAATAGTACCTCCGAAATAACATTTGTGGTTGCAGCTGTGTATAAAACCGCCACTATAGGTACAGTCTCCAAAGTGACTTGCACTTCGGCTACTGCCACCTGTTCCTTATCCTCATCCTGTGGTTCTAAGTCCTCGGTCAGTTCATCTGCCAGTAATCGTCCATCATTATACGTTAGCATGGGTACACATAACCTGTTGCCCCTCAACCAATTGTTGACCGCTCCCCTGGGGCACGAGTGGGTCCTTACAAGTTCGTTGGATTTTGATTTGCCTGCTGGTTGACATCATCTGTCACTTCGGTAATTACCGGTTGATTCGTAGATGTCCGTCCCCACTGATGTTGGTTATTTGAGTTCATTCCCCCCGGTTGATTCCACTTTCTATTACTGTTATTATTCCAGGCTTGAGGTCTGAAATTCCTTTCGTTCCCCCACACGGGATTGTATCTTTTCTCATTCCTGTTGTTCCTTGGATAGCCCCTCGCAAGACTATTGCCGGTATTACTATTGAGATTTTGAGGGGTTTCTCCGCTATTTAACGATCTCTGTCCATTCCCTTGCCTACCGTTTGGCGGAGGATCTATCTCCCTATATTGGAATCTGTTATTACGGGCTTTTTGGTTCTTCTCTTCAATAATATCTATATGGTCTAACGTCGTGAGGAACGACTCCAAGTCATTATCATTGCCGTAAATCAATTGATTCCGGATGCTAATTGGTAGTCTTGCCTTAAGTATGTTTATTATGTCTGGCAAGGGCATAGGTCTGTCCCAGTATCTAGTTTTATTTATATATTTTTCAAAATACTTCCTAAGGCTTCCTTTTGAAAAGGAGAAAGGTTCTGGGTAGAGCACCTCCTGCCTTAGGCGTTCCTGTACCCCTTCTGACCAGAACTTTGCTAAAAACGCCTTCTCAAAATCGTCATATGTCGAGCAAACAGAAGTCATGTCCGAGGCCCAAATCGCCCCCGAACCTTGTATATATCCTGTAACGAAACTGATCTTCTGCCACTCCGACCAATTTCTGGGTAGCTCTCCTCTGAAACTTCGAAAAAAAAAAAAAAACAATTGGATGGACCCCCCTTTTGTCAGTGTTAAAAATCTGGAATTGCCGATGCTTTATCATTTTTTCTTCGGCATGGCAAAGGCTTTCGTAATCTCCGTTAGATAAGACTTCACGCGAACAACTAGCTCGAGGCAATTTAATGTTTGAGTTACTTACACAAGTCGGTATCGTGTGCGAATGTGCAGTAACTGGCTCTATAGTCGCTGCCAACTTCTGCTGCTGGCCCGTATTCATTTGTTCTGAGCCTTGTTGTGAAACGCGTATCGACTCTTCTATCGTTTGTTTCCAATGCTCGAAATCAGCACCTAACTGCTGTCGCACTTCCTCAAGTCCTTTCGCAAACAAATTCTCTTCCTGTTTGCCAGATAGTCTCTGGAATGCTGCCTTAACATTTTGCTCAACGTTTTCACACATTAGCCTTTTGTTTTCTAATGTGATTTCAGATAATTAACCCGTTAATACATTAATTTGGTGGTCTATAACATCTTGACGCTCTGTCAGATGTTCAACACTTTCCTTTAGGTTACTGTGCGTACGTGCCAATTCAGGAAGTTGCGCAATTGCACATGACATGGCATCTTGCTTTTGTACTAATTGCGGAACCATTTCCACCTGTTCCCGTACGGTATCTATCTTAATAGCCACATACTCCTTCATTTCTACACGTACGCGGTGAGTAGATTCCTCACATTGAGCTTTCACCAATTCTATTTGTGCAGTTAATTTTCGTTCCGTCTCTTCGGCCTGATCTTTAAGTTCCTTTGTCTTCGCCTCTATCCGCTGCTCTAATTCGGAAAAACTGTCCTGTAACTGCTGCTTAATCTCAGTTTTCAAATTTTCCTGCCCTTCCGTAACTGAGGCTAATTTCGCGTTCAAATCATTTTGCCCTTCAGTAACTGAGGCTAATTTTGTATTCAGATCATTTAGCCCTTCAGTAACTGAGGCTAATTTCGCGTTCAAATCATTTTGCCCTTCAGTGACTGAGGCTAATTTTGTATTCATATTATTCATGCTCTCGGTTATCATCTGCATCTGTCTCATGATAATGACCAATGGATCTAACCCATGTAGCGTACTTGCCGTTTCATCTCCAGCCGTGTCTACAGGGCGTTCTCTTGCGCTATCTCTAGCGACCGGTTCTACAACACTTCTTACTACATCATTATTATCAGTGCTAACAGCTGAAGGCTGTTGCGTGCTTCTCTGCTCTGCTTGACTCATCTTAAACATTGCCCTAGTTAAAACCATATAAATATTCTACCGTCAATATATATATATATATATATATATATATATATATATATATATATATATGTATATATCCCCCTTCTACTGTCACTATATGTAAATGCAACTGGGTCACGTCAATCAAACTACACCTAGCATGAACACAATTAATCAATGTTCAAATATCCAATAACACTAAATAGAAAAGCGTATACTTCATCTATTCTAGCAAGCTTTAATAATAAAATTATAAATCTGGCCTTTGCTCTGCGCCAAGTGTGTTGTTTTATGTTCTTATTTGTAGATCCACATAATGTGACTGCGAGTATTTCTTCTCTTTTCCAAGCGTCAGTTGTGTTGGCTCGTCATAGTTCATATGAAACAGAGAACAAAATTATTTTAACAACGTCCAAAAACGTGTCCTGTCACGGTCGCCATTATAAAGGATTATACTGTAAATGATGAAAGTATGTGAATGCAGCTTGCCGCTAACTTGGTGTAATGTCTCTCACACATAAACCTGTACAGTAAAGTAAGGGCCTCCTGTTTTATCATTAGCCTGATCCGTGATAAGACAGGCAAACAATTATACTAATGGAGGATTCTGCGTATTTTCTCTAATTTCATTCGCTCTCTCTCTCTCTCACTCTCTGTCCTTTATCTATATACAGTTTTAAATATAATATTTCATTACGTGAACTCAGCCCAATAGAAAATCTGGTGGAGCCCTTCGTCTTCATATTCAGCGGCTGGCTTGCTGTAAAAGATCTTTATATCTATTATTATTGTTAAGCGCTGCATTCAGTTGGGAAAATCGATCGATTGAACAATTCGTTCATTTCACGACAGATTTAGAATTTCAGATGTGTCCGAAGCCTTTTTGGACGATTTTATAAAATCTCGGTGATTGCAGGCTCTCTTCGTCACAACTGAAACTTCCCCACTAATTACAGGGCCAAGACAATCATCAATGATTCAGACAGAGAACTCATTCGTCATTCACTCTAGAATAAAAGGGTCACAAACCTTATTTCTGGGGAAAATTGTATATTCAATCCATCTCCATTACATGTTCCGTTTTCTGTTGATTCTAAGTCTTACTTAATTTGCTTTTACACTTTTTCTCTCTCTTCAAATGACCCGCTAGTGGCACAAACGTTAATAGCTCGCTTTACCGAGAAGAAGAACAAATATGTCTCTTTTAACAACCCGACAATCTTCCAACCGATACTTCCGAAGCTGTCCTAGTTATCCGTCCCCAACGACCATGGAGAATACACATATGTATCTCTGTTATTCCAAAGAATAAACGTACTAGAAAAATACCTTGGCGTCGACGAGCTGTCGGGGCATATATTACTAGAAAATCCGATCAGATACTTTCCAAAAGTGAATAAATGTGGATGATTTGATTGATAATTACTAGTTATTGCAAGGTAGCAGGTAATTTTCCGTGGGGAGCTTACAGTTTCTATGGAAAGGACAAGAGCTTCTTTTGGGACACGAGTATTTCCTTTCCTATTCACTATTCCCTTCTTACTGCATCCCTCGCTCCCTCACTTTGACGAATTAACACACAAATTGCGTCGCTATGAAATACTATGAGTTCTATGACATCTCCTTCTACATCGAGTAACGTTTCTATAAAAACGACAGGATTTTCTTTTGGGATACGAGTATCTCCTTTACCAATGCACTATTCCTTCGTTACTACATCCCTCACTCCCTCACATTGAGCAATTAACACAGAAATTGCGTCGCTATAAAGTACTATGGGTTCTAAGACTTCTTCTTCTAAATACGAGTAACGTTTCTATGGAAACGACAGGATTTTTTTATGGGATACGAGTATCTCCTTTCCGATGCACTATTCCTTCCTTACTGCATCCTTCGCTCTCTCACATTGACGAATAAACACAGAAATTGCGTCGCTATCAGACACTATAAGCTCTATGACATCTCCTTCTAAATCGAGTAACGTTCCTACGGAATCGACACGATTTTCTTTTGGGATGCGAGTATATCCTTTCCCATGCACTATTCCTTCTTCACTGCATCCTTCGCTCCCTCACACTGACGAATTAACACAATAATAGCGTCGCTATAAAATACTATGGGATCAATGACTTCTCCTTCTAAATCGAGTAACTTTTCTTCGGAAACAACAGGATTTTCTATTGGGATACGAGTATCTCTTTTCCGATGCACTATTCCTTCCTTACTGCACCTATAGCTCCCTCACATTGACGAATTAACACAGAAATTGCGTCGCTGTGAGATGGTATGAGTTCTATGACTTCTCCTTCTAAATCGAGTAACGTTCCTATGGAAAAGACAGGATTTTCTTTTGGGATACGACTATCTCCTTTACGATGTACTATTCCTTCTTTACTGCATCCTTCACTACATCACATTGACGAATTAACACAGAAATGGCGTCGCTATGTAATTCTATGTGTTCTATGACATCTCCTTCTAAATCGGGTAACGTTTCTATGGAAACGAAAGGATATTGTTTTGGGATACGAGTATCTCTATTCCGATACACTATTCCTTCTTTACAGCATCCTTCGCACCCTCACATTGACGAATTAACACACAAATTGCGTCGCTATGAAATACTATGGGTTCTATGACATCTCCTTCTAAATCGAGTAACGTGTCTATGGAAAGACACGATTAACTTTTGGGAGACGACTACCTCTTTTCCGATGCACTTTCCTTCTTTACTGCATCCCTCGCTCCCTCACATTGACGAATTAACACAGCAATTGCGTCGCTATGAAATGCTATGGGTTCTAAGACTTCTTCTTCTATATCGAGTAACGTTTCTATGGACATGACAGGATTTTCTTTTGGGATACGACTATCTCCATTCCGATGCACTATTCCTTCTTTATTGCATCCCCCCGCTGCCTCACAATGACGAATTAACACAGAAAATGCGTCGCTATGAAATACTATGTGTTCTAAGACTACTTCTTCTAAATCGAGTAACGTTTTTATGTAAAAGACAGAATTTTCTTTTGGGATACGAGTATCTCCTCACCGATGCACTATTCCTTCTTTAGTGCATCCTCCGCTCCCTCACATTGACGAATTAACACAATAATAGCATCGCTATGAAATACTATGGGATCTATTACTTCTCCTTCTAAATCGAGTAACTTTTCTATGAAAACGACAGGATATTCTTTTGGGATACGAGTATCTCCTTTCCGATGCACTATTCCTTCCTTACCGCATTTATCGCTCCCTCACATTGGCGAATTAACACAGAAACTGCGTAGCTATGAGATGGTATGAGTTCTATGACTTTTCCTTCTAAATCGAGTAACGTTTCTAAGGAAACGACAGGATTTTCTTTTGGGATACGAATATCTCGTTTCCGATGCAATATTCCGTCTTTACAGCATCAATCGCTCCTTCACATTGAAGAATTAACACAGAAATTGCGTCGCTATGAAAGACTATGGGTTCTATGACTTCTCCTTGTAAATCGAGTTACGTTTCTATGGAAAGGACGTGATTTTCTTTTGGTATACGAGTTTCTCCTTTCCGATGCACTATTCCTTCTTTACTGCATACCTCGCTCCCTAACGTTGACGAATTAACACAGAAATTGCGTCGCTATGAAATACTATGGGATCTATAACTTCTTCTTCTAAATCGAGTAACGTTTCTATGGAAACGACAGGATTATCTTTTGGGATACGAGTATCTCCTTTCCGGTGCACTACTCCATATTTACTGCATCCCTCGCTCCCTCACATTGACGAATTTATACTGAAACTGCGTCGCCATGATGTACTATCATTTCTATGACTCCTCCATCTAAATCGAGTAACGTCTCTATGGAATCGACAGGATTTTCTTTTTAAATACGAGTATCTCCTTTCCGATGAACTATTCCCTCTTTGCTGCATCCCTGGCTCCCTCACACTGACGAATTAACACAGAAATTGGTCGCTATGAAATACTATGGGTTCCATGACTTCTCCTTCTAAATCGAGTAACGTTTCTATGGAAAGGACATGATTTTCTTTTGGGATGCGATTATCTCCTTTCCGATGCACTATTCCTTCTTTACTGCATACCTCGCTCCCTGACACTGACGAATTATTACAGAAATTGCGTCGCTATGAAATACTATGAGTACTATGACTTCTCCTTCTAAATCGAATAACGTGTCTATGGAAAGGACAGGATTTTCTTTTGGGATGCGACTATCTCCTTTCCGATGCACTATTCCTTGTATATTGCATCCCCCGCTCCCTCCCATTGACGAATTAACACAGAAATTGCGTCACTATGAAATACTGTGGGTTCTATGACCTCTCCTTCTAAATTGAGTAACCTTCCTATGCAAAGGACGGGATTTTCTTATGGGATACTGGTATCTCCTTTCCCGATGCACTATTCCTTCTTTACTGCATCCCTCGTTCCTTCACATTGAGGAATTAACACAGAAATTGCGTCGCTATGAAATACTATTGGTTCTATGACTTCTCCTTCTAAAGCAAGTAACGTGTCTATGGAAAGGACAGGATTCTCTTTTGGGATACGACTATCTCCTTTCCGATGCACTATTCCATCTTTACTGCAACCCTGGCTCCCTCACATTGACGAATTAACACAGAAATTGCGTCGCTATGATATTCTGTGTGTTCTATGACTTCTTCTTCTAAATCGAGTAACTTTTTTATGGAAACGACAGGATTTTCTTTTGGGAAACGAGTATATCCTTTCCGATGCGCTATTCCTTGTATATTGCATCCCCCACTCCCTCCCATTGACGAATTAACACAGAAATAGCGTCGCTATGAAATACTATGGGTTCTATGACTTCTTCTTCTAAATCGAGTAACTTTTTTATGGAAACGACAGGATTTTCTTTTGGGATACGAGTAATTCCTTTCCGATGCACTATTCCTTCTTTACTGCATCCCTCGTTCCCCCTTATTTACGAATTAACACAGAAATTGAGACGCTATGAAATACTAGGTGTTCTATGACTGTGCCTACTAAATCGAGTAACGTGTCTGTGGAAATTACAGGATTTTCTTTTGGGATACGACTGACTCCTTTCCGATGCACTATTCCATCTTTTCTGCATCCCTTGCTCCTTCAAATTGACGAATTAACACAGTAATTGCGTCGCTATGATATATCATTAGTTCTATGAATTCTCCTTCTAAATCGAGTAACGTTTCTATGGACACTACAGGATTTTCTTTTGGGATACGACTATCTCCTTACCGATGCATTATTCCTTCTTTACTGCATCCCTCGCTCCTTCACATTGACAAATTAACACAGAAATTGCGTCGCTATGAAATTCTAAAGGTTCTATGACATCTGCTTCTAAATCGAGGAACGTTTCCATGGAATCGACAGGATTTTCTTTTGGGATACGACTATCTCCTTTCCGATGCACTATTCCTTCTTTACTGCATCCCTCGTACCCTCACATTGACGAATTAACACAGAAATTGATCGCTTTAAAATACAATGGGTTCCATGACTTCTCCTTCTAAATCGAGTGTCGTTTCTATGTAAACGATAGGATTTTCTTTTGGGATACAGGTATCTCCTTTCCCGATGCACTATTCCATCTTTACTGCATCCCTCGCTCCCTCACATTGACGAATTAACACATAAATTGCGTCGCTATGAAATGCTACTGGTTCTATGACTTCTCCTTCTAAAGCAAGTAATGTGTCTATGGAAAGGACAGGATTTTCTTTTGGGATACGACTATCTCCATCCCGATGCACTATTCCTTCTTTACTGCAACCCTGGCTCCCTCACATTGACGAATTAACACTGAAATTGCGTCGCTATGAAATTCTATGTGTTCTATGACTTCTTCTTCTAAATCGAGTAACGTTTTTATGGAAACGATAGGATTTTCTTTTGGGAAACGAGTATATCCTTTCCGATGCATTATTCCTTGTATATTGCATCCCTCACTCCCTTACATTGACGAATTAACAAAGAAATTGCGTCGCTATAAAAGACTATGGGATCTATGTCTTCCTCTTCTTAATCGAGTAACGTTTCTATGGAAACTACAGGATTTTCTTTTGGGATACGAGTATCACCTTTCCGATGCACTATTCCTTCTTTACTGCATCCTTCGCTCCCTCACATCGACGAATAAACACATAATTGCATCGCTATGAAGTACTGTGGGTTCTATGACTTCTCCTTCTAAATCGAGTAACTTTCAATGGGAACGACAGGATTTTCTTTTGGGATATGAGTATCTCCTTTCCGATGCACTATTCCTTCTTTTCTGCATATCTCGCTCCCTCACATTGACGAATTAACACAGAAATTGCGTCGCTACGAAATACTATGGATTCTATGACTTCTCCTTCTAAATCGAGTAACGTTTCTATGGAAACGACTGGATTTTCCTTTGGGATATGATTATCTCCTTTCCGATGCACTATTCCTTCTTTACTGCATCCTTCGCTCCCTCACATTGACGAATTAACACAGAAATTGTGTCGCTCTGAAATACTATGGGTTCTATGACATCTCCTTCTCATATGAGAAACGTTTTATAATGGATTATACTGTAAATGATGAAAGTATGTGAATGCAGCTTGCCGCTAACTAGGTGTAACGTCTCTCACACATAAACCTGTACAGCAAAGTAATGACCGCCTGTTTTATCTTTAGGCTGATCCGTGATAAGACAGGCAAACAATTATACTAATGGAGGATTCTGCGTATTTTCTCTAATTCCATTCGCTCTCTCTGTCCATTATCTATATACAGTATTAAATATAATATTTCATTACGTGAACTCAGCCCAATAGAATCTCTGGTGGAGCCCTTCGTCTTAATATCCAGCGGCTGCGCGGGAAATTATCTTTGCGGCGTTAACCGTCACTCATGATTCACTGCCTCAACACATCCCTTCACACGTTTACCCATCTAAGCGTTTACTTGAAATTATATATGAACCTTCACTCGGAACCTCTTTTGATTATTCAGCGTCATTTACGGGAAACATTTCATTGTTCTTGAAGGTCAGTTAGATCCTTTATAAATCTTGATGACATTAGCAATGCTAAGGTTCCATGTTCACCGAAACCATAGGTGAAGCCTATCTCCACTATCTTCTTTACAACACTCGATACTAATAGTTAATCACTATTTCTATAATCTATGTCACTGATTAACTATTTCAATTTAAAGTTTTCTAACACTACACACACAGTTTATTGTTATGTATTTTACGAGCGTTCATCTCTGTCATTCGCAACACCATTCCTCCCTATCTTCTAATCTTCATTAAATTTTTTCAAGTCGTTTTGGCAAAATAACCCTTTTATTTTGTTCGATCCCGGGTATGCTAACAGATAAGCCCCAGGATTCGGAATTTGTAGGATAATGTATGGGCCAGTATATAGTAACTCCCATTTCTTTATACTTCTCTTCATTAAGGATGATTTGGTATGTCTTTTGACTAGTACCTTCTCTCCAACATGGTATGTCTGTACCCTCTTGATTAATTTGTCATATTGTTGATTTCTCTGATCAGCCTTTTTCGTCATATTTATGATGGCTTGTCTTATTTTTTCTTCCCAAGGCATCTCAGTTTCCTGAGTTTTGGGCATATGGTCCGTCCAGAAGTTTTCCTCTTTTGCTTCGAACATCACTTCACGAGGTGTATATCCAGTTGAGGAGTGGGGCATGTTATTGTATATCTGCTCAAACTCTTCCACATAATTTGCCCACGCAGTCTGCTTATTATGGCAATACGTCCTCATAAATCGATTGAATTCTCTAAAAATTCTCTCAACCAAATTGCCTTGTGGGTGGTAAAATGATGTTAGTATGTGTTTCACACCGACTTGAGACAAAGTCTGTTTCCATCGGAGTCCCGTGAATATTTTAGCGTTGTCTGTTATGATCGCCTTAGGTGTACCAACATGTGGAAGATAATCCCTTATCAATCTTAATACAATTACTTTGGCTGTAGCCGCCTTTATCGGGTATAGCTTCACGTATTTCGTACACACATCGAGAAATGCCAACACATATCTAACACCACCTCTTGAAGTAGGTAACGGTGCACACAGATCGCACGAAATTAATTCTTTTGGTTCTTGGACTAATATAGAGCATAATGGGTGCTTACTCCCTTTTGAATCCGGCTTTGTTTTTTGACAGATTATGCATCTCTTTAAGACCTCATGCACTCTGCGCTTTATGTTGGGAAAATAACAGTACCCACTTATCTTGTCTGCACATTTTGTTGCACCGAAATGTCCCCAGGTTAAATGAGTGAACCATACAAGTTTCTCTATTTGCGCCTCAGGTATACAAACACACCAACGGACTTTGTTTGGCCTTCCACAGCGGAAAAATAATACGCCATTTACCAGCTTGTAATAATTTGCCATCTGATCCGAAGGTTGCTGTTGTAACCTCTCAATGACGCTTCCCCATTGAGCATCTCTTTTCTGTAACTGGGCCATATGCACACACAAATTGACATAGTACGTCTTAAATGGGTTTTCCTGCAGCAGCAATACAGGGAATTCTGAGTTATTATTTACTTCAATCTCTTTGGTTAAACCCTGCGGTGACCTTGATAGAGCGTCAGCAATAATGTTTTGCTGCCCTGAGACATGTACGATCTTAAATTGGTTTTGTTGCAGAGCAAGAGTCCATCTAGCCAGTCTGGGGTGTCACAGTTTGCACGTTTGTAAAAACGTTAATGATTGCTGATCACAATATAATATAGTCTTTGACCCATATAGATAATAATGAAATTTTTTAAATCCCCAGACGACCGCAAGAGCCTCTAATTCTGTCGTCGTGTAAGTTCGTTCACAGTTGGACAAAACGCGACTAGCAAACGCAATAGGACAGAAGGTAAGTTGTCCATTTATCTTGCGTACTTGGAAAAGGTACGCTCCAAGACCCACATTCGACGAATCTGTTGACAAGTAAAATTCTTCTCGCATGTCCGGATGGTACAAAAGCGGTGCATTTACTAATTGCTTCTTTATCTCCTCGAATGCTTCTTGACACTCTAATGTCCAGAGCCAGGGCACATCCTTCTTCAGCAAACTATTCGGAGCTGATGTGTTCATGGCCTGATTTGTTATAAATCTTCTAAAAAATGAGGCAAGTCCCATAAACCCTTTTAATTGCCTCCTATTTCTGGGTGTTGGAAACTTACTAATCGCAATTAGCTTCTCCTTGGTTGGTAAAATTCCCTTTGCGTCAATTATATGCCCCAGGAACTTGATTCTGTTTACTGCAAAATGGGATTTCTGTAGGTTAGCAGTTATTCCCATAGTTTTGAACACGTCCAACACCCGGCTCAGTAAGGTAATATGCTCCTCCCAAGTCTTCGATGCAATAAGAAAATCATCAAGAAACACTGCTATCCTGGTTCTTAGTTCTGGGCCTAGTGCATAATCTAGAGCAGCTATAAAGATTCCAGCACTAATGTTGAGTCCGAAAGGAACTACAGTAAATTGGTAACTTCTTCCAGAATAAATGAAAGCCGTATATTTCCATGATGACTCATCCAGCTTGACTTGCCAATATGAACTCCGCAAATCAATGCTTGTCAAATATTGGGCATCCTGGAACCGTTGTATAAGTTCGTCTATTTTTTCCGGATGTGTTCTTACTGGAATTATAATTTTATTTATTTCTCTGGCGTTGGGTACCAGTCTCACAGTCCCATTTGCTTTTGGCACGACCAACAATGAGGAGCAGTATGGGCTTTTAGAGGGTTCGATCAAACCCCATTTCAACATGCGATCTATTTATTTCTGAACTTGAGCCTTTAACTTTCAGGAAACAGGATAGAAAGTTCTAGAATACGTTTCGTGCGGCTTAACGTAGAGATGGCATATGTATCCCTTAATAACTCCTGGCCTTTCATCAAACACGTTTTCATACGCTAATAATAATTCTCTTAGCTGCTTCTTCTGATCTTCAGTAATGCAGTCGGATTCATTTAACTTCTCCTTCACTAATCGACCGAAATCTCCTTTGACTTGGAACTCACTAATTACATGCTGTTTAGAATTTTCTGCCGTCTTGATTACTTGCACACTGATCTCACTATTATATTTTCTCGTACTATGAAGTACTATGGGTTCTATGACCTCTTCTCCCAAATCGAGTGACGGTTCTATGGAAACGACAGGATTTTCTTTTGGGATACGAGTATCTCCTTTCCGATGGACTATTCCCTTTCTACTGCATCACTCGCTCCATCACATTGACGAATAAACACAGAAATTGCGTCGCTATGAAATAGTATGAGTTCTATGACTTCTCCTTCTAAATCGAGTAACGTTTCCATGGAAAGGACATGATTTTCTTTTGGTATACGAGTATCTCCTTTCCGATGCACTATTCATTCTTTACTGCATATCTTGCTCCCTCACATTGATGAATTAACACAGAAATTGCGTCGCTACGAAATACTATGAATTCTATGACTGCTCCTTCTAAATCGAGTAACGTTTCTATGGAAACGACAGAATTTTCTTTTGGTATACGAGTATCTCCTTTCCCGATGCACTATTCCTTCATTACTGCATCCGTCGCTCCCTCCTATTGACGAATTAACACAGAAATTGGGTCGCTATGATATATTATGGGGTCTATGACTTCTCCTTCTAAATCGAGTAACGTGTCTATGGAGAGTAGAGGAATTTCTTTCGGGATACGACTATCTCCATTCCGATGCACTATTCCATCTTTACTGTATCGCACGCTCCCTCACATTGACGAATTAACACAGAAATTGCGTCGCTATGAGCTGGTATGAGTTCTATGACTTCTCCTTCTAAATCGAGTAACGTTTCTATGGAATCGACAGGATTTTCTTTTGGGATACGACTATCTCCTTTCCGATGCTCTATTCGTTCTTTACAGCATCCTTTGCTCCCTCACATTGACGAATGAACACAGAAATTGCGTCGCTATGTAATACTATGGGTACTATGACTTCTCCTTCTAAATCGAGTAACGTTTCTATGGAAACGACAGGATTTTCTTTTGGGATACGAGTATCTACTTTCCGATGCACTATTCCTTCTGTACTGCATCCCTCGCTCCATCACATTGACGTATTAACACAGAAAATGCGTCGCTATGAAATACTCTGGGTTTTATGACTTCTCCTTCTAAATCGATTAACGTTTCTATTGAAAGGACATTATTTTCTTTTGGGATACGAGTATCCCCTTTCCGATGCACTATTCCATCTTTACTGCATGCCACGCTCCGTCACATTGACGAATTAACACAGAAATTGCCTCGCTATGAAATTCCATGGGTACTACTACTTCTCATTCTAAATCGAGTAACGTTTCTATGGAAACGACAGGATTTCCTTTTGGGATACGAGTATCTCCTTTCCGATGCATTATTCCATCTTTACTGCTTCCCTCGCTCCCTCACATTGACGAATTAACTCAGAAATTAAGTCCCTATGATATACTATGAGTCTATGACTTCTCCTTCTATATCGAGTAACGTTTCTATTGAAACTACAGGATTTTCTTTTGGGATACGACTATCTCCTTTCCGATGCATTATTCCTTCTTTACTGCATCCCTCGCTACTTCACATTGACGGTTTAACACAGGTGTTGCGTCTATATTAAATACAATGTGTACTATGACATCTCCCTCTAAATCGAGTAAAGTTTCAATGGAAACGACAGGATTTTCTTTTGGGATACGACTATCTCCTTTCCGATGCACTATTTTTTCTTTCCTGCATCCCTCGCTCCTTCACATTGACGAATTATCACAGAAATAGCGTCGCTATGAAAAACTATGGGATCCATGTCTTGTCCTTCTAAATCGAGTAACGTTTCTATGGAAACGACGGGATGTTCTTTTGGGATACGAGTATGTCCTTTCCGATGCACTAGTCCATCTTTACTGCATGCCTCGCTCCCTCACAATGACGAATTAACACAGAAATTGCGTCGCTATGAAATATTATGGGTTCTATGACTTCTTCTTCTAAATCGAGTAACGGTTCTATGGGAACGACAGGATTTTCTTTTGGGATAGGAGTATCTCCTTTCCGATGCACTATTCCCTCTTTACTGCATCCCTCGCTCCATCACATTGACGTATTAACACAGAAAGTGCGTCGCTATGAAATACTCTGGGTTTTATGTCTTCTCCTTCTAAATCGATTAACGTTTCTATTGAAAGGACATGATTTTCATTTGGGATACGAGTATCCCCTTTCCGATGCTCTATTCCTTCTTTACTGCATACCTCACTCCCTTACATTGAGGAATTAACACAGAAATTGCGTCGCTATGAAATACTATGAGTTCTATGACTTCTTCTTCTAAATCGAGTAACGTTCTTTGGAAACGACAGGATTTTCTTTTGGGATACGACTATCTCCTTTCCGATGCACTATTCCATATTTACTGCATCGCTCGCTCCCTCACAATGACGAATTAACACAGAAATAGCGTCGCTATGAAATCCCATGTGTTCTATGACTTCTCCTTCTAAATCGAATATCGTTTTTATGGAAACGAGAGGATTTTCTTTTGGGATCAGAGTATCTCCTTTCCAATGCACTTTTCCATCTTTACTGCATCCCTCGGTCCCTCACATTGACGCATTAACACAGATATTGCGTCGCCATGAAATACTATGAGTTCCATGACTTCTCCTTCTAAATCGAGTAACGTTTCTATTGAAACTACAGGATTTTCTTTCGGGATACGACTATCTCCTTTCCGATGCATTATTCCATCTATACTGCATCACTCGCTCCTTCACATTGACGATTTAACACAGAAATTGCGTCGCCACGAAATACTATGGTTTCTATGACTTCTTCAGCTAATCGAGTAACCTTTGTATGGAAACGACAGGATTTTCTTTTGGGATACGAGTATCTCCTTTCCGATGCATTATTCCTTCTTTAGTGCATCCCTCGCTCCCTCACATTGTCGAATTAACATAGAGATTACGTTGCTATG